>NW_008588766.1:0-34257 GCF_000691845.1 Merops nubicus
TTATTTTTTTTTAATTATTATTATTAATAGTAGTAGTATACTTTTCATTAAAGCTGTCTTCTTTTCTAATCAATAAGTCTCTCTCCCTTATCCCCTTTCTCTTTCTCTTTGGGGTGGGGTGAGGGGTTAACAGAGAGCATTTGTTACAGGTTTAGGGGCAACCCTGACCCCAAACTGTGACAAGGGTTGACAGGGTCAAATTGGTAGAAGGTAGATTTAGATTAGATGTGAGGAAGAAGTTCTTCACTAGGAGGGTGGTGAGAAACTGGAACAGGTTGCCCAAGAAGTTTTGGATGCTCCATTACTGGAGGTGTTCAAGACCAAGCTGGATTGGGCCGTGCACAGCCTGATCTAGTGGGAGGTGTCCCTGCGTGTGGCTGGGCAGTTGGAACTAGATGATCTTTAAGGTCCTTTCCAACCTTCTACGATTCTATCTAAAGCTTCTGTGTATTTACTGTGTATTTCTAGCTGCCTGGCTGCCCAGCTGAAGTGTGAGTTCTCAGGCTATGCAAGTATTTGTAAGTAGCTTCATATCATATGGACAATGATATGAGAAAGAACAGATTTTTGTAGAAGAGGAAGTTAGTCACCTAACATCTTAAACATCAGGGGAAGAGTTTATACCCCTTAAAAAAAAATGCATAATTTTTAAAATGAAATGTCATTAATGAACAGGACAGTGAAATACATTTTTGATGTTGATATATTCTTTCTGTGATCCATTTCTATTTCTTGACTGCAATTTATTATACATTACTGTAAGTAAATTACTTTTCAATACTTTTGCAGAAATCTTGAAAACAAATAAAATACCTTTCATTAAAACAAATGTAAAATGCATTTTAGTAAAACAAATGCAGAATTCTCCTCTTCGATACAAGTATGTGAAAAAGTTTTTGAAAGACAGCAGATTCTTGCTGATGTTGACTACATTTATCTACTAAACACAGGGAGATAAATATAATTTTTTGTTCAAAGGCCATTTTATTAATTTGCTACATGAACGAGTAAATGAATGAAATAATTTATCCAAAGCCCATCAATGTCTGAAAATTCCTTTTTCCTCCTGTTCAAACCCCTTTTCAGGAGTCATACATAAACATGAAAGCTTTGTAAATGTGTTATGGAAGACAGAGTTATGAATTGCCTTGATCATTTGTGCAAAAATTATGTTTAGTACTCAGAATAATGTTTTAGAACTACATGATGAAAAAAATTAAGAAAAAAACTTGAATCAGATATTAGAACGTGCATGAATTTACCTTTTATCTTTTAATAGTATTTGTCTTAATCTGTTTCAAATTGCGTATTCAAATCCAGCTACATAATAAACCTTTAGATGAGCTTATGATATTGATAAGGACTTCTTAAGGACTACAGATTTCTGAAAAGAGTACAGAGACAGCACATTTTAAAAACAGTCCTTAAAGTAACCTTAAAGTACGGAAAAGTGTTTCCAGCTAAAAGCCAGCTTTCCCAAGCTCTGTGACCCCAATGCACTAAGCAAAGAAGTCACTGCTGAATAACTTCCAGATATTTCAGAATCCCATACTTTCCTTGATTAACAAGTTCTGTGTTTTATTTGTGTGCACAAACATGCATATGCACAGGCTAGGAATATGCATTTTGGTATTCATGAGAGACCTTACACCACAGCAATTTCACAGGTTTCATTTAGTCTGCTCAGCTTTCACATCTAAAAGAAGAGCTAAATAGAACTCAGCTTCTTCTGCTCACTGAAAATTTTCAGCAGTTTTAAGTATTATTAGGATTTGCACTGTTTAAATTTTCATTTCCTTGGGGATTATTCATTAAACACAGATTTTACTATTCACAAACATCAATAGCTATTTCCTTAAATATTAGTCTTCGTTTGCATAATGCCACCTACTCACTGAAAAATTTAGTCAGTGAGACACTCTTACTCCACCTTGCTTGATAAAAGCAATGCATATGAAACAGGTAAAGAAAAATCTAGACCAGGGAAATGTTAACCTGTGTAAAAATGCTTATTATGTTAATTGGTTATCCATCAGAAGTAGACATTCATGCACAGTAGACACATTACATGTACAAACTAAGACACTGGTAGAGCCACCCCTGTGTTGTCTTCTCTTAACCACACATTACATGACATCATCTTTATGGACTCCTACCTACATCCTCTGCAGGCAGTAAGAACAGGCACATAACTGAGTTCTGTTACATTTGGCTCCTTCCCTGCCTGCCTAAGCAGCAGATGACAATGATTGCTACTTTAGGAGTTAATGGTTAATAGCAGCTATACAATAGTCCTCTTGAAGAGTAACAGTTGTTTTAGCAACACAGAGGTGTGAACACAGAGGTGTGCATCCTTGGAAGATAAAGGTTTTTCCAAAGGCCATGCTATTAATAACAGGAATATTATGACAGTTATGTAAATGATACAAGTAGCCTTGAAAATTCTAGGCTATTGCATAAGAAATTGATAATATCCTGTAAGTGACTGATAATATTAATCTGCAGCTCCTGCTATGAAAAGTGATTTCTCCTGGCAAAAATCCATTCAGTCCATTCATTTTCTGGCTTACATCAATGGATATGGAATTGGATTAGCCACAGGTCACTGCAGTGAAAGAAACTTTTCTGTAACAGTAAAAAGAACCAATAGCAACTGCTAATGATTCAATAATACAATCAAAAGTACCATCTTTGCCTAGCTATTTTTTATTAATAAAATTCTTTTATCATTTGTTTAGGTATAGATGGTGGTGGTTCAGAATCTTATTAATGGGAGTAAAATTTATGTACACTTTTTATGACAGTCCTCTCCAAGGACAGAAGGAAATAATTCAAATCTTCAGAGAAAAATATAAAATTTTAAAAGGAAAAAAGCATAACAACATCATTATTTGGAGACAATGTGTGCCTTCAACTTTACAGTTAAATCATGCTATAAATAATTCAGGTAAAAAATGTTTTTTCAACAAAGTGACAAAGTTTCAGAAGAGATAGAGACGTCTGTAGAAAAGCAGAGTGTGAAAAGCAAGGTATTTACTTTAAAAGGCTGAGGAAAATGAATTTGAAAAGAATGGAAATAAATAGATTTCTGAACCATCTTTAATCTATCAGATGACAGTTAAGCTTTTTAAAGGCCAAGTCCAACTTTTGTAACAGATATAGGAGCTGAATTCAGAACAACAATCTGCTTCAGGAAAAGTCAGCTAAGATAGCTCAAATCATTCTTGTTGATGGATAGCACTACCACAGTTTACATATTTTCATAGCCTTAGTTTATTGGAAATATATACTACTTTCATTATTAAATTTGTTTTTAAAAGCCTGTAGAAGGACCACATACCACCTACAAGGATCACTATCAGCACTGAAGACCGAGGGAGGGAGTTGAGTAATGCTGGAGATTCAAAGTTGAAGACAAGTTCCTTTTGCAATATAAAAATACAATCTTCCTAAGTCTTCATAGAAAATATCAGTGAAGGAAAACAGACGTTTTTGAAATTATTTTGTAACATTGACAAAGAGCCAATAAGAAGGTGAATTCTGAGTTGTCACTAAAGATTGAATAGCACAATGGGCCAAAATCATGACAATACATCTGTGCTGTGGGGACCTAGAGAGAAGGTTCAGGGGAAGAAAAAGAAACATCAAGGCTGATTTCATAGTAAATACAAAAGAACTGTTGACTTGATAAAATAAGCAAATTAAAGCTAACAATGAAATAGCACATGACAGAAGTTCCCTAGTGTATATATTTTGGGCTATAAAATAGGACAAGCTACATAAGAATGTAATTCAGTTTGAGTATATTGCCTTTAAAATTATCACAGCTTTATTTTTTTTTCATCTGATAATCCTCAATTTAAAAATGTATTTATCAATAGAAAAGGAAGAACATATTCAAAGTAAGAACAGGAAGACTGAAAAATGTATGCTGATTATCAACTAGAGTGCTTGCTCCCAACACTAAGCTGCTATCCAAACCACTTTTAAGATAAAAGAAGCACTGATAAGACATTGTGTGCACCTTGAAGGATAACCTCTAATTAAGGTACTATTTTCTAGGGATTCTATAACCTTATCTTTGACTTATTACAAAAAGAGATAACTTACTCTTAGTCTAATATTGCTCTTGGTCAATGACCTGTCTGTGTACATCATCTTATTCCAGCCTTTCAAGTTTTTAAAGCTCTGCTATGGACAGGTTTATCCTTTCAGCGAAAGGTTCTGCTCATTTTAAAAAGGTAATTGCACTGAAAAGATAAGATATTATCATCATCTATTCGTTGGCTTCACTGAGTTTAGTGTCTGTGCTCTGGACAAAGATATGCATTAATCAGTGTCTCATATAGCATAGTTATTTCAAATCCAGTGGCCACTGTAGTGTGCTTTAAGGTACTGGGCATGGAAGTCCATAAACAGCCCCAGTTTATCACCTCTTCTTGATAATCTACCTAATGTTATATTGAAGTTGACATTTCAATACATTGTGTAGCAATCACCCTGTCTTTCACTGCTGACATGAATACATAGAAAGGCTCAGACAAGGTCTTTTGAACCAAAGGTTTATTTACCTATTTATTATTTTTATTTATTTATGTATTATTTTAATCTAGTACACAGATTTACAGTTCAGCCAAGAGCACACTTCCTATCTCAGTATGGAGCACCAAGGCTTTGGTTATCTGTGGGCAATATCTGCTCCTCCCTTAAGCAACTTAAACTGTGCTATGATCAAAAAATTAAATAAATAAATAGTCACTATCTTGCAGATAGACACTGGAAACACACTAGGTGATAATTAAGATCAAACCTCATAAACAGATTAGCCTCAAAGTTTTGGAGTTTTAGGACTATACAATCAAAATGGTAAAGTGACCTTAGAAAAACAAACTCTCAGGAAATGCTAGGGACGTGAATGAAGGGGGAGACTTTAACAACATCTCAAATTTCTTGCACTACTGACCTCACTAGCCTTATGTTCTCTTGAACTACGTCACTGCAGCCTTAGTTCCGGAGGTTTTTGCTAGGGACGCCTCAGCGTTTAGGACTGCATAGCCTTGGAATGGTGATAGACATTCAGCCTGCTTCAGAGGCAGGTAAGTAAGTCCTGAGTCCTTCTCATATTTCATGTCATCCAGCAAGACCACGTTCCTCCCTAGGACTGATAAGGGATAATATATGGTAAAGGAAAAGCAAGTGGCAGGAGATCTATCTTGTCTAGAGGAAGTATTAGAGTGCTCAGCAGAACAGGTAGCACACTTTATTTGGGGAACAAGCTTGCATAGGTACAGGAATACATTAGATGTCTAATTAATTTTCATCATCGTATTTCCGAGTGCTAAGTAAGATGCACATGAATCTAGATTAAATGAGTAGAGCTAACAAAGAGCTAAACTTTGAATGTTAATCTGTCTATTTAGAAATACATCGAGTTCCTATTATTTTTCCTAATTGGTTTTCTCTTTTTAGTATCAAGGTTCTCAGCTGTAGTCCTGAACTAAAAAGAGGCATACTAGGCACAGTGCCAGAGACCACAGGATCTTCTCTGACAAATGGGCTGCATATGTGCTAATGCTCGCCTGCAGGAATATGATCCTATGAGATAATGCATCTTGCTAAAACATAAGGTTTCATTGAAAATGAAAGTTTTACCTGTTTAACAACAACAACAACAACAAAAAAGACTAAGATTAAAAATTCTATATGTGCTATAGCAGAGCATTATCTGTGGCTTAAAAAAAATTCTCTTTATGATATATATTGTCAAATAACACGGAATTTGTCCATGGAATTTTACGCTCTAATACTACCTCAAGCTCCTTTTGATCATTTGAATTTATTCTTTTAGTTACTCTATTAGGTTTAAATTAGCTAAGTGGAAATATTCAGCATGGACAAACTATTGCATTCATTGCACTGATCCTTTGAGATTGGTGCAGTTAACATTTTTCAAATCTCATTCACAAAGAGCTTTATGTGAGCATAATGTTAGTGTACGTTCAAGCCAGCTAAGAGTGACATAGTTTAATGCTTCATAAATTCTCCAGTTTGCCAGCCAACCACACATAGCAAGCTCATCTGACAAGGTGATCTGTACATCATTGCTCACGGCGATTTATGCTGAAGGCTTGTAATTAAATTCCTTTCTTTTAGTATGCTCCATGACCAGCATGCATAGCAACATGACATCAGCCCTCGAGCATCAGAGCTATAATAATTTTATCTTCCTATTGACAGAGTAACAGGCTATATACAGTATGAGCTGACACTCTCAAAGAAACAAAAGTAAACACTAAGTTCTTCTCTACTGGGAAATATATAATACACTGTGGCTTGAAGTTCATACATTCAATCTTACTATGTTAACTTCTGAGACCTGAAACTCCAAGGAAGGTGTCAAAAGGATAGAAAAGAAAAAAAGGGATGTCCCTTGGACAAAAGTTTTCTGTTCAAAATGCACGTCATGTGCTTGCCTCCACAGGTTACTAGGAATTCATTGCCTCAAGATGTCTGCCTCTGAGTTGGAATTCAGTCTGTGATGCTGTCCTGATTTCCTGTCTCTATGAACAGCCTCAGCTCAAAGAGTTGCCTGTTCTGCAACAGTGATAGAAGATTCACTCCACTGAAAAAAAATGAAACAGGTGGCAAAGAAAAGGAAGATTCACGTCTAAAGGAGATAGGTATAGATGCTGGAACAATAAAATAAAAAATTTCTTTTGAAAAAAAAAAAAGCTTCCCTCTTGATGTTTAAGGCAAAACCCATTTCTTTAATACAACTTTTTAAAGGTTAAAATATTAATATACAGGTTGCCTTGTAAATCAGCAAGAACCGTTTTTAGCCATATATGAAAACATTTGTAATTAAACCGATGCCAGTTTATCAGCATTTTTGACACAGTAGAAGAGTTCATGCAGAATTTATAAAAAGTTGACAGAGGTGATACAGAATGCTTATTAAGTGTTATAAGTAATTACAGATTTAAATAAGTACAGAGGTATTTATTACAGTCATAGAGCTCCTATGGTCTGATGTTTACTTATCAGACTTGGAATATGCTCTCCACATTCACAAATCTTTTAGAAAACCTTTAGAAGTGGAAATTGAAATATGAAGCTTATCCAATATCACTTGTCTGCTCTTTAAAACCAAGGAAACAATTCCAAAATTTATAGAAATTAAAGACACTATGATGTCCTGAGCTGTCTCTACTGAAAAATTTGTTACTTTACAGTGTGGCTCAAAAAAGGAGAAATGTGCACATGTTAGATTTTAAAACAAATGCTAAAAGTAGAGTTTCCACAAAGAAATCTCTCAGGGATATTAGATACAAGATTTAATAAGCCATCTTCACCTCACCCAATCCTCAAGATAATGAAGCTGTGCCATCCATCTATGCAATGTCAACATTTTGGTAGGAGTTAGAAAATTCATGTTGTTAAGCAGTGCCTTCATAAAGATATTAATAGATTATTAATTCAGAGCCTAATCCTGTCTGTTTGTGTAATGGAACCCTATGTCCCTGATTAAGCTTCTGTTTTCTACCACAATACAGTGTTGAGAAAGAATTGTGAGCAGTTCGCAGGATCAAGTCACAGTTACAAAGATAATTAAAAAAAATAAATCCGAAAGTACAACACCAGCAGTTACAGAAGCTACAAGTAATGACTAAAGTGGTAAACTGTCAAAACCCCCTCGTATCTCCATGGTCTAAGTGTTGAAAAAACCCATCTGATCTGCATCAATAAAAATCCCTTCTGCCTTTTTTCATGCTTCAGAGGAGTAGAACAGGACATAAAGGACATAAATGGGGAGAGGGACAGATCATCCAAACCCACCAGTCTTCAGCATGTTTAAACTAAAAATATCTATTTTATGTTATCTATTACAGAAGCACAGAGTAATTTAGGTTGGAATTGACCTCTGAAGGCAATTTACTGCAATCCTTTCCTCCATACACAGTTTCAAATCTGAATCAAGTTGCTCAGGATCTTGCCCAGCCCAGTTTTTAAAATCTCCAAAGATGGAGTTTCCACAACTTCATTGGGGAAATTTTTTTCATATTTGCATTTTCATTGTTGAAACGCCTCGTAACTGCTGTCTTTTTGTCCTATTCTTATCACTCAACGGGTTATTAGTACTTCTGCTGAATCAGTCTTACACAACCAAGATTGCCTTTTAAAATGAGATGTTGTAGAAAATTATTTTATTATATTATTTAATAACCATAGTATTTGTTTTCTGTTTGGAAAGTACTCTGTATATTAAATAGACTAGCAAATAAACCTAGTACCATTTATGTGAGCTTGTTTGCCCATGGTATTATTTTATTTTTCCTAGGAAATCTCTAAGAAGCCTTTCTTACCCAATGTTGGCAGTCATTAGGATATGATGTGAAAGAAGATGCTATGTAAAGTACATTGAAAAACAATAAATAAATAAGTGGAATGAATAGTTATAAGATCTGACAAACACTGAGAACAGAGCCCCTTTTAGTAACCTTCAGCACAAGTTGCATTTTGGGAGATGACAGAAGTGTTAGGGTACTGCACTTTCATATGTGAAGCAAAGCCAGCATTGCTTAGAAGTGTCAGTTCCTATTTCTGCCTGTATCTACTTTTGCATATGTTGCTACAACTGCAGGTACTGGTAAT
Organism: Merops nubicus; assembly: GCF_000691845.1. Taxonomy (NCBI): domain Eukaryota; kingdom Metazoa; phylum Chordata; class Aves; order Coraciiformes; family Meropidae; genus Merops; species Merops nubicus. The sequence goes on from NW_008588766.1 coordinate 8,653, forward strand.
AACAAATCTGAAAGATGTAGTTTTTTTTTTTGTTGTTTTTTTTTTCCTTTCCCTTAGAATATGATATGAAAAATTCATATTATTGTCAAAACTCTGCCCAACTGTGGACAAAACAAACTTTGTTGGGAATCATGTCCTGCTCACAAGTACTACAGAAAGCATGGCATTTTTCCACTCCTAGCCCTGAGTATTTCACTTTCAAGATGTGATCCTGGAGAGCTTTTAAGAACTGCAGCACCAAAGTTTGTGTTTGTTTTTTTGTTTTTTTGTTTGTTTGTTTTTGTTTTCTTTTTTGTTGTTGTTTTTCTTTGTTGTTTTTTGTTTGTTTGTTTGTTTTGTTTTTTTTTTTTTGTTTTGTTTTGTTTTGTTTTGTTTTCTTCCTTGTGGATTTATTTTCTTTGCAGCTAATAATAACAGGGATTTTATTTAGCTGAGAACATGTAAAACAAGTGTAACAGCCCACCCATTCCCAACAATAAGCCACTACAAACAGAACCCAGGTGCCTGTTTTCTACAACAAAACCAGATAATGCCTCATGGAATTTTAAAATAATATTTCTATTATGCACACAAAACAAATCAACAACGAAATTCCCAAAGAGCGTCAGGGCCAGATATATTTAGTCCTCATTTAGGTGAAAGGAGAATTACAAAATGAGTTCTGCTCCTTCTCTCACATTCAGACTCTTGACAGATGGGTCCCCGTTTCTGACTATCAGATATTTTCCAGGGCTAACATGATTTACGCACAAGGCTTAAAGAAAGAGTAAAGAAAAAAGATTCCTTTCCCCTCTCAAAAGTTTTGGCTCATCTAAGTTTGCTAAATATTAAATAAAGGATAGTAAAACCAAAACCTCAATTCTGAGAACGAATGTTTGGTATCAAGTGTCTTTAACATCATGCAGCCTGGTTATGTTGTGACTGGACACAATGCATGTTCTGCAAAACAAAGAGCATGACTGAAAAGATATCTATGTGAATACTAAGAGTCTCTCAAACGGTGTCATTACAGCTTAACAGAGAACAGAACCCTTCATCTACACAGACAGACATCATGTACTGGCCATCTTTAACTAAATTAACTGCAAAATAAATTTGAAAAAAAAAGACCAGTTCTTGGAAAGGAAGTTATGGGGCAAGAGGAGAAACAAATATAATAAAGGAATTTATATCAATTTTCCAGCAGCAAATGGTGAAAATAAACAAAATTAGAAACTCAGATATGCATGTGCACATATATAGGAGCTCTAGGAGTAAGAACCTAGCTAGATATTATGAAATAAACTTTTAAAACCCAACATCTCATAAGCATCAGTAAAGCTAGGAAATACGCTAAAATTGAAAAGAAAAAAAAAGTCTAATTTTGGAAAGAATATTTGGCTGAAATATATTGGCAAATACAGAAACCCAAGAAGAGATGAAAAGGTCTGTTTGAGTAAAGGCTAGTGTTTGTTTCTTTCGGAAATGGCACGATTTAGCTTTAGCACAATTAAATTAATTGAATCACAAGCATTTTTTGTCAAATGATGTTTTCTCTATTGAATTAAGCAAAATTTTTCTCCCTTTTCTAATTGTTTGGTAGTAAAAGGTCCTAGTAATATTTTAAGAATTAAAAATGGGATTAGTGTGACTGGAAAGGGGAAGCAGTTAAATAGGAATAATTTATTATTCCAGTCACATGCAAGCGTCCTGCACTTGTGTCACAACAACCCCATGCAACACTCCAGGCTTCGAGAAGAGTGGCTGGAAAGCCACCTCGTGGAAAAGGACCTGGGGTGTTGGTTGATTGATGGCTGAAGAGTCAACAGTGTGCCCAAGTGGCCAAGAAGCCCAACAGCATCCTGACTTGCATGAGAAATAGTGTGGCCAGCACAACTAGGGAAGTGATCATCCCCCTCTACTCATCACTGGTGAGGCCAAACCTAATACTATGTTCAGGTTTGGGCCCCTTAGTACAAGAAAGACATTGAGGTGCTGGAGCGTGTCCAATGAAGGGCAACAAAGCTGGTGAGGGGTCTAGAGAACAAGTCTTCTGAAGAGCATCTGAGGGAATAGGGCTGGTTTAGCCTGGAGAAAAGGAGGCTCAGGAGAGGCTTAATTGCTCTGCAAGTACCTGAAAGAAGCTGTAGCAAGGTGGGGGGCCTGTCTGTCTCTTTTCCCAGGTAATAAGTAATAGGACAAGAGGAAATGGCCTCAAGTTGTGCTAGGGAAAGTTTAGATTGGATATTAGGAAAAGGTTGTGAAGCACTGGGACAGGCTGCCCAGGGAAGTGGTTGTGTTGTCATCCCTGGAAATATTTAAAAGAAGTGCTGAGAGACAGGGTTTAGTGGTGACTTGTTAGTGCTAGGTTACTATTTTGACTTGATGATCTTGAAGGTCTCTTTCAACCAAAATGTTTCTATGATTTTATCCAAAGAAAACTGAAATCTACGTATTATATCAATTGGGTAGAGTGAAGCAACATACACAAAAGATCTCTTCTTAATATGGTGCCTCCATGGACAATGATTTCTATGTTTAACAGCATGATTAAAATCAGGATTCCCCTAAGTCTGTTTTGAGCTGTGTTGTTTGGGTGCAAAACCAGTATTTTTTTTCACTTACTCCAACAACTGAGTGAGCCAAATCAGAATCTTGACCAGCTAAATCTTGATCTGAAAATGTTCTTGGTTCAGTTTTCAAAAAGACTGAAAAAAAGAATTCTTTTTAAACTCCATAGCTTCCCCCTCCCACCCCTCACCACCCCAGTCTAAATGAATGGTTAGTGTAGGAAACACCTCGTTTGACCATCTTTTAACTGAAATTTGATTTTCTGGAAATGCCACTATAAGAGGCATAGTGATGTTTAATCGAAGCTGATACCTCTTAAGCCTGTCAAACTGAAGCTCTAAGAGAATTATATCACACATTCAAGAGGACAGATGTGCTCAACAAAGCAGAAGTTTCATGGGTTTGAGATAAGAAGCAGAAGTAATATTAGATGAATTTGAGACTTCATTGCTAACTCTGATTTGGTGGTGGCAGTACAGTCTAAAGAATAACCTTTTTTTGCTGAGATTGCTTTAATATGCTTTATTATGAATATCTTGTAACACTTAAGTCATAAATTAGTATGTTTATTTATTTAAGTGATGCATTCTTATTTCTATTAAGTATTTCTTCAAATAACTTGATGTTGTCTTGGTTGTAAAAGCAGTGTCATGGAGGCACCCATAAAACTGTAGTAGCTACCCAAAATGCAGATTTATCCCAAACAAGAATTACCCAGCATTCCAACAGACCAAAAGTCAATTACAAGTTCAGATGTCAGGTGGGAATAATACTACAAAACAATTTCCTAAGCTTTGCAAATATTCCCTTCTAGAAAGATTACCCAAAATGTGTACACACTTACTCACAAAAGTGAAAACCTCCCACTCAAGGATACTCAGAAAGGGGATTGCTCACCAAAAGGGATGAGGGCTCACGCAAGGATAAATATATATTGTCATAAGAAATATTCACTCACCAAAGGGGTGGAGTGAGCGTGGACTTAACCCTGGGAATTTTCCTTGGGCAGCATCCTGAACCAATGGGAGAGTTCACGACTATAGACCTACTGCTCCCAGGAGGACCGTCTCACGTTGTCTCTCCAGTGGGTTCCCATTTATACCCCAGTCAATTCTGACCTGTGGTCATTCTAATTAGCTGTGGGCAAGGGCACAACAAAGCCAAGCTAAGGGTCTGAAACAAAGTAATCAAGCTTTATTTTCCAGAAAACCCCAATCTTTGTCAGGTCTTTGGCAAACCCAGGTTGTTGTCAGGTCTTTGTCAGGGCATGTGAATGTTTTCCCAAAACTACTCCCCAGAAAAGAAATCAGGGATTTTAAGACATGCTAAGTAGAGTGAAACAATTAGACAGCAAATTATTAACTGTCAGTAAGTAACAATTCTGAAAGGTTAGGGGAGTTCCTGTGTTAGTATTTTGTAAAACTCAGACTGTACTATCATTTGATCTGGTCTACTTGTATGCATCTAATGATTATTCAGTGTTATGTTTACTTCACATCATAGTTTATTTCTCAGTTCCTTACTTTGATGCTGATAGAAATTGATTTTCATAAAACTAACTGAAGCCCTACCAATTAATTTTTCAACTGATTAGAAAGATTTTGTGTTTACACAAACACACTGAAATATGAACAGCTAGGAGTTGTTTTTTTTTTTTTTTTCAATGTACTCACAAAGGTCAATGACTCTAAAAATGATAATTTTAAACAAGATAATACATCTGTGAATCACTTGATGCTCACACATTTTTATCTATATCAATCATATCTTCTTCTGTGTAACTTAGTATAATTTATCTTCTGTGTAATTTAGTATATTACCATTACATACGTAACATTATACATGACATACGTAACATTATACATGACATGGTGTAGCAAAGGGAGTTTGAGGATGACATGCTGTCACATCAGAGAGAGTCCACTGCATCATCATATTCAAAAGGAGTAAAACAGGCATGTGAGAAATGGCACAAGAAAGATTGATACTTTGATATCCCACTATCATTTTGCTAAGACTTTTCTTAGGTGTCCAAACTATAGTTAACCTTTGTGATCATTTCTTTCTGGTGTAGATTATTCCTTCTTCTATACCACTTCTCTTTGGTCATACATCTACAACTTTATATGCTATAATAAACAACATATCTGCAAATCATTTAAGATTAAGGTCCAATATTAATGAAAATATTCCAGTTTCAGTAGCACATATTATTAGACTCTATTTGTAAAATACTTCTATAGGAGCTGTTGAGACACTAATCCATAAAGATCAGACTGCTATCACTCAGTTTGCTACCTGGAGTGCAGTTTAACCAATGTCATCCAATTCTACAATTGTACTCTGATGCTGGGGTTTGTAAATTACATTTTAGAGTCTTTTTCCAGAATCATAAATCATTAACAGTCATATGTCAAAACTTCATGAACACATATATGCTATATGCTACAGATTCACATATATTCATTTTTAGGGAACTTTGGAAACAATCTGTATTCCATTATGATCTTTGAAAGCAGGAGATAAAGCATTGGTAATTTTTGCCAAGTTAGAATCACCAATGAAAAGCATGAGTGTGTACAATTTTTACACATACTAGCCCAGGATTAAAAATGAGGTATGAAATCTGATACACCCTCGGGGCATGGTTGAATTCAGAAGCTCTGTTCAATGTCTTTTTAGTCAGTGGAGCAGTGAACTGATGGATTGCAACAGTTATGTGTCATGTATTTATTGGGGGTTCACTCTGGTGCCCATCACCATGCATAGCACTGAGCCCACTATTTATAAAAACAATTGCTTATAAAATGGAGTGGCAAATCTTTCCACTTTAAAGTCTGAAACTCGCTCCTTGTCAAACCAAAGAAATAAACAAACACAGTCTGTTACTGAACTAAAGCAAAAAACCTTCTGGAGGCTGACTGTGTTGGTATGACTTAGCAGTGAGCATGATGCTACTTGCTTGCCCATACATAAAATCAGGCACCACCAGCCTCACTGCCCCACAGAAATTTGCTTTGTTATGGAAGAATCTGTGCTTTTAGACATATTTGTGTGCAATCCCTGCTGATGACAACACAATTTACAGGCTCACGTGGAGAAAAGAACCATCATTCTCTCTTCTTCTGCTGTAGCAGATGCATACTGGCTGCTTGTACAAGCTATTAGTACTGTTTTCTTAAAGGCTTTTAAACGTTTAAGTGTTTCATGAACACTGCAAACAGAAGAAAAATAGTACTTTCAGGGAAAGGAATTAAAACAGTTGACAAGCACCCAATTGATTCTTTACTTGGAGACTTTAATTTAATTCTGGCTACATTTACATGCAAATTCACTGTGATACAAGAACACAGAGCTTCTTAGCCTCAGGGGTAAAAAATACCCTCCAGACAATCCATCTACATTATATGGGGGGGAAAAAAAAAAAAAAGAAAAAAAAAATTAAAAAAAAAATTAAAAAAAGATACTAGGTGACAGAAACACTACAGATTATACAGAGTATGCTTTTCCAGACAAACGTTGGTAAAAGAATCAGGATCAAAAGAGTGCAGTGTTCTGGATTTACAGGAGACAAAACATTTCCCACCGTGTCTATGCTTCCATAAAGGACATAGACATCACAGATACAGGAAAGTTCTGCTCTGTAGAAATAATCCCAAGAACTGTGAATATGCAGAGATATTACCTATCTCTTGCTCACCTAATCCCACTACTTCTTGGAGAATCCTGTTCCCAGAAACTAGAGGTCATCTCAAGGAAGCTTGTAGAAGCCATCTCACTCCATATGTAGTCTGTGTTAGAATCAGGTGCAACCACTAAGCAGTTCTGCAGTGGTTACCTTCCATTACTGCCACCAGGAGCAGGGATCTTAGATCTCTGTCTCACTGCTGTTCTGGCAATCCTAATGAACCTCTCAGAGAAATACCTCACCATTATGATCACCTTAGAACAGTAGTAAATAAATTCCCTTTCAATAGAATGGTAATCAAATTTTAGCTTCATGCATTGGAACTTTTAATTGGGATTAACTGCAAAAGGTATGCATATGGTATTCTGTGTTGTTTCCACAGGTTTACCTTTTTTTTTCAAAGTTCTTCTCTTAACTAAACAAAAATGTTAATGAGTCATTACTTTATAGTAACCCTTCAATTCACAGTAATTCCAGATGACTTTGAACCAACATAGGAATGTAAACTAAATACATGTAAAAACTAAACCTTTTAGGAACATATTATAGGTCCTCATTTTTATGAAATATCTTTAAGGGAGATTAGCTCTCACAGGAAATGGCAATTTCAAATATACACCTCTTTGAGGTGTATAAAAAAAGCTGAAAGAAACCACTAGAAGCATCAAATCTTAGCAACATGAAGAAAAAGTTCTTTTCTCCTTATAATTCTCTGCTAGGATGAACTTCCACACTTCTTAGTTGCAGCCTTCAGGCTTTTGAATTTTAGGAGAATGACAGAGGCTATACCTGAAACACAAAGCCTCAACTACTGTTCTTTTTATCTGAGTTTGTATGCATTGAGCTCTGGGGTATCCAGCACAAGATAGATAAGGACCTGCTCAAGTGGGTCCAGAGGAGGGCCATGAAAATGATCAGAGGGCTGGAGCACCTCTCATATGGGGATAGGCTGAAAGTGTCTTCAACCTAGAGAAGAGATGGCTCCAGCAAGACCTTACAACAGACTTCCAGTACCTAAAGTAGACCTATACTAAAGCTGCAGAGAGACTTTTTACACTGGTATGTAGTGACAGGACAAGAACTAGTGACTTTAAACTGAAAAAGGGTAAATTTGGATTTCATGTAGGGAACACCATCCTGAGGGTGATGAGGCAATGGAACAGGTTGCCCACAGAAGTTGTGTATGTCCCTTACCTTAAGTGTTCAAGGCCAGGTTGGATAGGGCCTTGATTAACCTAGATTAATTATGTAATTTTTGTTCCTTTGAAATATGCTGTATCACAGTGAGATCTTTAAAACTGCTGTACACTAACTGTTTAATTTAAGAAGTGTAAGACTGAACTACATGCTAACTTACTGTGTAGGCAACATATCAAACATTAGCAGATACACTAAAATATCTACCATATCAAAAAAGCAAATTATGGGACACAATCTGTGTTTGCTTAAGTTCCTTAAAACCCTATTTCTTACTCCACAGTAAGGTAGAGGGACAGGGTAATAGGAGGAATCGCAATCTAGTTATCTGTGGAAGTTTTAAAATGTACCTTTGGAGCAATAATAAGGCATATCAAGTAGCCCAAAAAGCCTCAACTTTGTTTTTCCAATTCCACCTTCACTAGGGTGTTTTTCTAGTCTAATTTACAAAGCTTTTTTAACATCCCAAGGTTTTCTTTGTTCTTCATCATTCTTGATAATCCTGAAGTAAATGTAACAAAGGCCTGCAACTAAATAAAAAATGTCACAGGTAACCCAAAACCCACAAAAAGTCACCTTTCTTAAAAAAATTTCTGTTACATTGAAAATTATTTTTTTTTGTATTTGTGTTCTGTTCAAAAAAGGTGAATAGTATGTGTATATAGTGTACACTGCATTATATCCATATATTTACATAGTACTTAAAAAGCCTTCCTTGAAGAATATTAAAGCATTTTGGAGATTCATAGAAAGACTCAATCTGTGACAGAGGTTTTAGACATTGATTTTCTGTATATGATTAATCAGTACAAGATAATGAAAGACTTCAAAATTTTCAGAGTACAGTTAAAATCTGGCCATTTTTTTCTTCAGGCTAAAATTCACATTACAGTTCTTTTGGATTTTACAGATATGCTTCTGCTGTTTCACAAAGTGATAAAATAATTTTGGTCGGCAGGTCTAGCATTAAAGGTTGTTTCAAATATAACTGCACCTGTAAAACAGATGAATCTCTCTTGTTAGAATATGTCATTCAAAGATTTTTAAGATTAAAAAAAAAAAGTGAATTATTTTTATATCTGTGTGGCCTAGATTGTAATTCTTGAATGTTTCTGAGTTTCTTTCACAAAGAAAAAATACTCTGTGAAAAGGAAATTGCAGGATGGAAAATTCTAGCAGTGTTACTATATTTTCTTCTCTCTTTTGATAACATTAAGCTTTAGTTCTTTTTAATACAGTATTGCATTTAGAGAGAACAGTTGGCAATTAATATACAGCTGTAGAGAGGATTCATTTTCAGCCTACTGTATACTTCATGAAAGGGATATGGAAAGAGTAAAAAATTTTTCTATGCAAAACTACATGTTTGGACTAAACAACATGGAGTTTTTATATGAACTTCTAATGACACATTCAATGGTATAAAATCAATTACATGAATCGGGAATAAAAGAGGCCTTTTTTATCTTTGAAAAATTCATATTCTTCTATTCTCTTTCTCCCTTTCATGAACAAATAAATATGTAGGTAATTATTATTTCTACATGAAGCACTACATAAATTCCAGACTGAGATTATGAATTTACCAAACCACAAATGATTCAATGTCACTCATCTATATTCTTCTATAAACCCACATATTCACGGCAAAGCTTGTCTATATATATTTCTTTTTTAATATTGAAGAGAGACCTAGATTAACACACAAAACCAGGAGGCATTCAAGAAAGAGAGATTGCAAATGTTCCCCTAGCTTTAGCAAGGCTGGCAAGACATGAAAGTTCCCTTTTGGTTACTGTCATTAAAGCATAGGGACCCAAACCAAAGAGATATTTTTTTTTTATTTACCAGTTTTCTAGACTATTATTCATCATGATTATACAAAGGCTTAGCAAGTATTGGCCATGTCTTTATCTGCCATAGGGAATTGGAATATGTACACATTCAATGATAAATCTAAGATTCTGTATAAATTAATTGTACTTTATTAGAAATAGTCTACTAAATAAACTTTTATTTAGAAAGTTAGACTACGTGTTTGATATCAGTATCTGTCTACTGTTTCAGTATGAATCACAGTATTGTTACCTCCAAAGACAGACAGCATAGGAAGAACTGAAATAAACTATACAGGACTGAACGGAAGTTCCCAGAATATTAAGTCTAGCCCCCTCTGTCACAAACAGCTCTCTCATCCATTGTACCCTCTGGCTACCTTAGATCAAATCACAATAAACTTAAAGTCAGTAAATCTTAGTTAACTTCTTGCAACATCTGAGCAAGTGAACATCTCTTTGAATCAGTTTCCTAAGCATCCTCCCCTGCCCTCCTTTCCATTTCTGTTCTTCCTAGGTTTTAAAAAAACTTCAATCATCTGAGGATCTGTCAATTTTTTTCTCTAGTTCCAGACAAACACTCTTTGAATTCTCTAAATCTCCTCCCTTTACACTGTTTCCTTTTTTCTTCCTCCACAGACTGTTTTATCTCCAATTCTTGCTCAAAGACTGATACCAAGCAAGGAAAAAGAGATTTTTAGTTTGATGCAACCATTAGGAAAACAACTATTAACTGTCTCTGAGAAACCAGTGATTTCACATCAGCCTTAGGTATAGAATTTAGCTTTTTGACAAGTTTTTAATTTGTATAGAGATGGTGAGCTCTATTTCCAAGATTAGAAAGATAAATTTACCTTTGTATATATAAATTTTTAACTTATTGCTGGCCTGTCTCATATGATTTCTCACCAGAACATCTACTATGAAACACTGGTAACTGAGCCATACTCCATCCATTGCTATTTACATACACATCAGAAGAAAAGCATGAGAACCATTTAAGAAAATGTTCAGTACTGAGATACTGGTTTTATACATACTGAAATCTCATCACTGATGACCCATACATATTTCAACCAAAATAATCCAATGTGGTTGTGTTGCAATTTCAAATGAATGACATAATTTCTAAGGTATGAGCTATGAGGCACTAGCAATAACAAGTCATTCTTGGGCATTGGGAAATATTCTTAACACAGATTTGCATAAACAAAAGAAAGATTGTCTTAGATCAAAACAAAAAAAAAAATCCCGTTGTGATTACTTTATAAAGGAAAAAAATGTATAACAAAGTAGTCTATCAGTTAAGATGACACAATAAAATGAAACAAAAAGGAATCTCCTAAACTATGATTTCCTAGGTAACAAAAGACATATAAAAATGTTTTATTTTCCACTTAGATTTGTGATGCACTCTTGTTTTTATTATTGTATGCAAAATGTTAACCCAAGAAACTGACATTCAAACTAAAGGACATGCTGAGATTATTATTCTTACATAATTTCAGAATACTTGACCTTTTAGACCATCATGACCTATATGTCCCTCTCTTAAAGTCTTTTCCTCTCTGCTGGAATTAACTTTCCTTGGCTTTCAGCAGTTAGTAAAGCAGGGATTTATTGTGTCTCCTGAGCGTGCTTGTGTTTGCCTACTTCAGTTTGACCTTCTTCATTCACTACTTAAGAGGTGATTCAGGAGATGCCATTCTTCCCCCAGAGCACCTACTGAAACAGTGCTTCAGCAAAATATAAGAGCAAACAGTACTGCTATAAGAGCTGTTTTAAGGAAAACAGAGCAAGTCTAAATCCCTTGCCATCGTTACAAAATCCCACTATAATTTTCACAAGACTATAGGCCTCTATAATTTCTCTTTGAGCTCTTTTAAGTTGTTCTTCTCTTACTTCCTCTCACTGAAACACATCCTGCATTGCTGTATAATAACTTACAGTATTAGTCTTAATTTCTTGCATCCATTCATTTTCAACTGAAATGCGTTCAATATGCAGAATCAAAAATAAATAGAATGATCAACATAATTTACAATTGTTCACAATCTGTCTTTCAATACTAATAGGCAGTTGTGAAATTCTTTTTTTCTAAAGAAATTTTCTAAAGAAAATTCTTGCATGAATTTTTAAATGAGCAATATAAAACGTACACAATAGGGTATTAGTGTTGAAGAGAAATGCTAGATTTACTGGTATGCCTCATTTTACAGTCCGCATTGTAGTGGCTATTCACAGCAGTTAGTTAGAATATCTTCTAGCTTTCAAAACAGCCCTAAGACTTGACTGCACCTCTATAAAATTTGGGGTAACATAAGCAAATTAAAAAGCTAGTTGGCCCCTGGTTGAGGTTAGGCTAGTAGAATAGATCATGAAAAAAATGCTAGATGTGACATGAGAAATCACCAGATGTATTAGATAGCAAGGTAAGCAGCTGACAAAAGTTACAGATAGTGCCATAAGGGGTGGCAGGATTTCACCAGAACTTAAGCAGATTTATGTGAGAAATGGTCCGGCTTCATAAATCACCGATCGGAAGCACCAGACACCTTTGGGGAATGGAGGGACAAAGGTGGCAAAAATGAGAGTCAGGAAAAGTGGTACTTAGAAATGAGAATCATGTGATCAGTACTCTTCGAAGGTACCTGCTGGAGAACCTTGTGCAGCCTCAGTCAGGACAGTAAAGTTGTTTTCTGCCTGTATCACAGAGATCAAACCTACTTTTATGGCCAGGAGAGGAAGGGAGAAGGCAAAGAGAAGGGTCCATGGCTACCACGAACACACACACACAAATAGGTTGAACACACTGGTATCACTGTGTTGGTGCCTGTTGCAGGCCTGACAGTGTCATCATCTAGCCTACCACTGCCTAACATCTACGAGTTAAAAATAAATAAATTCAGGCATCACTGCAGTTCCATGGCTTTCAAGAACTGTATGATGAAGTTTGGTTATCAACACGTTAATTATGCAGAACAGTCTTATATAACATCATACAGTGACATTCTAGTCTTGGGACATGATACTTCAGGACACTTACTGAAATAATTCCTTTTTTGAATCTGTTGTCCATTTTGCAACTGCAGGAAGTATAAAAATTTGATACTATCCTTCCAGGTTTAAGGAGCCCAACTGTTTCTAAGGAAATGGAAATAAAGGAAGCTTTTGAAGTACAGGGAAATCTTTGCCCAGAGAAAACCAATCCAAAACACCTCATTATCAAAACATTTTCAGTAGGCTGTGGGCAGAACCGACCATTTCTTTTCAAATCACAAGGAAGCCAAATGTAACAGCCTTAACCAGTCAAGCCATGTACAATGAAGCAACATTTCTCCTTCTGTCAATGAATGAAATATGTAGTTACAGCTTGGGCTTGCTCTTCTACACTACCTGTTCCTTAAGGTGCCTTAAATGCACAGACAGTCTCCAAAGTCTGCAATAATCACTGTTCTACAGAAAAGCAGCTTTACTACCACTCATGTCTAGATGCTATTCTCCAGCCACTCTTGTTCATACAAACTATAATATTTGTGGTGAGAAAGTGCATGGGGTCTTTTCAGGTTAGCCTGTGTTGATCGTCTATAACAAATTTTGTGTTTTGTAAGACCACTGAAGAAACTGAGAAAGGACGGAGTGGAAGAACAAAATAAAGGTTTAGGAGATAGAAATAAAGACAAGGTTGAGTATCTACCTATGAACACAAGTGGATTGATGTCTTAACTACATTTCATTTATCTTCAGCTTCCAACTGAGTTGAACTGACTAGTGATTTATAATCAGACACACAACACATTTCAGAATACAGTCTCTGTATTCATAACAACATGTCTTTTAAGTCAAATACATAGATTCCTATTGGCTCCAATATTACCCCAGCAGAAAAAAACACTCACCACTCTCCAAAAACTCCTCAACAATAAAAACCCAAACCTGTAACTACAGGTTAATTTAAAAGAACTAGTACTTTAAACAACAGTCTGTTAAAAGGGACTGAAATGGCCTCCTTTGAAAAGTGTTTTGGCTAGAATATTAACTGTCCATGAGACCATAAAAAACAATATTAGAAGCATACATTGTAATTCCAATATTACTTATCCCAAATATTAGATTCTAGTAAAAGAGAAAGCCCGAAATTGCTAATTTCAAAAATTAAGTCTTTATGAAATATAAACACATTATGAACAAGATTGAGACCGTGTAATTTAAAATGAATTTTGGCAAGGAGTGGTAAAAAGGCAGGGTTAAGTCTTTGGGTTGACTGTTAATGAAACCATAATACAAATCAACATATAAATAAATAAAAATATGACCAAACCAGACACACATTTCATTTACATAACTAATTCTAAAATGAATGTATTACTAATGTAATTCCAGAGCCATGCATGCACAATCTCATTCTTTATCAAGAGCTCAATAATGTAATTATTCAGAAAACTAGTACTGTTTTAAACAGCATTCTTCCTGGCAAAAGATTGTATCTTAAGAAAGTTATCCCATTAGTTTTAAAAAAAGACAACTTCTCTTTCACTTTCTACATTATACAATGTGTATAAAATCACAGTGGCAACCAGAGCATAGAAAAGACATTAGAAATGTACATGTATTTTTATGTTCTTTGATTTACAGCTAGCAAGAATGGCTTCTGTCATGTAATCACTTAGCTTTCCACAAAATTCATGAATAGTAATTTGGAAAGCACTAGAACAAAGGCATTTAAAATACCCTTTACTGTACATCTTGCATCTTTTTATTGTCCAAGATTCTTTCACTATTTAGCAGAAAAACAAACAATCAAGTATTAAATATAAAATCAATGCTCATTTAATTCCTCAAAGGTACACCCTATAACCTGAGCATTCATTACTATGATTGGGATATGCAGAAAAGCCTAGATGGTTTAATTGGTATGCCACTTCTAATCCAAGGTAGGCAATAGGAAAGCTAAAATGGTCAGAAACTGGTTAGTGAAGTGGCTGTAACTACAGTTGACACTGTTTTCTTCTGTCCTCAGAATATTAAAAACAAGAATATTAAAAATAAGAATATTAAAATTAAGAATTTATTGGTATAGTGATAGCTGGTGACACACTGGGATACCAAGACAAGTCTCTTGTCATTCACTTATTATGTGTCCGGGGAAAGGCAAAAACTTCTTGCTGCAAGACTAAGTGTATTTTTTTTTCATCCTGGGATACAGAACACCAGTCAGGTCTATGTTCTGTGAGCTTCTCCTTCATGCAGATATCTAAGTCCAATCACAATCTTTTCTATCAGAACCAGGAAAATATCTCTATTTTCCCCATGTTACTTGGTTTCTCACATACTAGCACACTGTCTTTGAAAAAAGAATGATTCTGTTCTCTCTGTATTTAAAGAGGTCAAATATTTATGAAAAGCATTCTCACTATACTCCTGCAGGGAGAAAGACTGTCCTTTCCCTTAAGATTGCCTCTTAAAATGTTGCCTGTTCTCATTTTTTAAAGTTAACATGCCCTAAGGACTAGAGGTGTTTGGTATTCTGCAGGAGGGCTACACTGACATTTGGAATGCACATTGGGTGTTTCATTGTAAATACTACTTACTTTCAGTTTTAGGTATATGGTAAGGACACATTTCTTCAGTAATGTACAAACTTCTGGAACACATATGAGGATTTCAGATAGATGATTTATTTAAGATTTTATTATAAAGGCCTTACTATAATAAAATTCTCTTTTCAGTTGCTTAGACAATTTCCAAATTTTAATTATTTGGGCATAAGTGTTCTTTGATAATTCTTTGCTTCAATTTACCATTTTTCTCCCAAAAAGGTTTCAGTGCATATTTTTAGCCAAAGACACATACAAAGCTTGCCTAATACAATCTGTGGCTTGGTTTAGTAATTCAGAAACTTCTGAGTAATACTGATATGTGGTAGGAAATTAATAGCTATATACCATTTGCTCCTTGAGTTAAAATATTTTTTCTTTTTTTCTAATCATTAACTGTCTTCGGAAAAAAAACTGAATTTGTGACTGACTGACAAAAAATACTTTATCAATATTAATAGTTAAGGTTTAACAAAAAATTGTCCTAGTATACACACAAAACCAGAACCCCCTAAAATGAGAAAGAACCAAGCCATCTGCAGAAGGCACATTCATGATTACATCAGTTTATAAGAATGAAGAGTGTTTCTTTGTTTGTTTGTTTTCTTTTTGACTGTCAATTTTGACTGCTCTAAGGCAAGAAGTCCATCTCTCCTCTGTTGGTTACTTTCTTCCAAGACTTTGAAAGGAGAAAGAAAAAAAACAGCATAAGAATAAACTATCATTAAATAGAACTTGAGGGAAAGTGTGTAAGTGTGAGTAGGAGAGGAGAGACAGAACTAACTAGACTGGACTAAAAGGGAAAGCTAAAGACATTATGGGAGGGCAGGAAGACTGTATGCTGGAGAAGTGAAGACTGTACATCTGGCTAAGGGAAGCTTATGGTGGTGAAGCTCGACCTAGACTGAAGTTGAGAGATATGGATGCAAGACAAAACAGAAAATAATCTGTAGTACCAGGAGAATGAAATTAGATTAAAAAAAAAAAAAAAAAAAAAAAAAAGTAAGAACACAGAGGAGAAACATGTTGTTGAGAAGAATTAACTGAGAGTAGATAATGGCAACAGATGTAGGAAGGAACTGTTAAGTCATAAAGAAGAACAAGTGGTAGGTGGATAATGCACACAGGACACAGGAGGAGTCAAAGGAACACAGATCTAGCTGGACAAAGAAATGAGAAGCAGCAGTCTAGGAAAGGTTGCAGCCTGGCTAGGAAAGGAAGCTACAGCCAAACAGGTAAACAGATGAAACAATATCTCTTTTGCAAATGGGGTAGCAGGCAACTAACTTAGGCAACAACAGAAAGGAAAGCAAAATAGTTTGACAAGTCTAGAAGGGAAACAACTAAATTAATTAGTTAAAATGGGATACATTCCTTTCTAGATCTCAGAAGAACCAACGATTTCTGATTTCTCTCTGGGCTTTGCCTGTACACAGAATGACAACGTACCAGACTGGTTCAGAGATGGATGCAAAATTTCTAATTCTGCTGACAGACCTTTTTAAAGGGTTGTCACAGTAGTTCAGTTTCTTTCTTTCTTTTTTTTTTTTTCCATGTGTGCCCAGGATGGTGCCACAGCACAGCCTCAGATTATGTAGCTGTTGAATGTAGGAATTTCTACCTTATTTGTTACAGAAGTTGGAAGACATATGTGGGAAAGTATTAAACATGAAAGGTAAGCAAGAGTAGTGGAAAAATGTTGCCCTAGGTAAGTGGCTATCTTTCCTCTTCTACCACAAAGTTTCTGCTTGATGACAGCTAGTAACAGAAACCAAAGATACTCCAGCTGGTTACCAGATACATAGTCCTCATTTTCACTTGTTATGCTGGGGATCTAATATATAGCAGTGTTAAGAGATGCAAATCAGGACAAAAAATGCCAAATTACAACCAAGGCAATTCACATAGTGGATGTTTTTCCCTTTTACTTCTGTGCTTCAGCATGTTATGTGCAGAAGCAGATGAAGGGAATTACAGATGTGAAAAGAAATAAAGAAATCTTTGTAAGACATTGTCATATGTACCATATGGAAAGTCACATGGAAATGGGCAATTCTGTACTTACAGCAATAAATTAGGCTTATGGCTACATTTCTGAGTGATGAATTAAAAAACAAAACATTGAGTAACCACTTACTAAGTATGCACAGACCATTTAGCACACTAAAAAAAAATGGATTCTTGCAGAGCACATGGGGAAGGAGAACAGTTATTTAACTAGACAGCCTTACTGCATGCACTGAACTAAAGTTCCAAAAGCACTGTTATGCCTTATACTCAATTTTTGACTCTGCAACTATAGCAGGGTTTTGCATGTCTAACAAAAATATAAAACGTGAGCATGTCTGGAAATATAGTAGTGGCAGTGCACCGTGCTGGTAGCCATAGTGGGGTTTTTTTAGACTGAGCAACTCTGTTCATGCTTGAGAAAGCCAATTGGAATCTATCACCTGTTCAGGAGATACAAACAAACAATTTCAACAGTTTATGGATCACAAAATAACAAAGTTTCCTCCAGACAGGCTTCAGCCAAACCACAGCACATTCCTAAATGGAAAAAGAGGGTCCCCTGAAAAACAAAAGTAATAAAAATACATATCCTGCCCTCTTGTATTGACTTTAGATAACCAGCATTGAAAAGGAAAGAATTTTAATTGCTCTGCAAAACACAAGCTACTCTGTAATACTCAAAGGATTACTATTTCGATCAATAGGTATGTGCTATTTGAGAACAAGAGCAGTTTAGACCACTCTGGTGAATACCCTGAAATGAGTAACACATAGCAGGAAGCCGAAGAACACATATAAAAAAAGACTATGGACTAGAAATAAAAATTTATTTCTATGGTGATGCGGACACATAAGACAAAAGTGATCCTTTTACTTGTCTCTTGCAAGGAGATTTTTTTAAAAAGGTTTTGGTTGCTCTTGTGGATGTTGTTTGTTCTATGAATAGTAATTCTTCCAGTCACTTGATCAAAACAACAAACATGGAGCATTTTTTTTTTTAAATGTTAAGACTCAGTGATTTAGTTAAGGACCGTTGTCTTCCTCAAAACATAATCAAAGCTTGGAGACAACGGACTTGTGATACTCAGTGCTCAGTGAACTAAGTCTGCAACATTCACTTAAATTTCTGTTTTAGTTATATGAGTAAACAGTTATTTGCAATTATTCAGGTATGATTATTTTTAAAATTCATTATAATGAACTTCTAAGCCATTATTCAATGACAAAGTCTTTAAAATCAGTATCGATTCAAACCATTATTATTGTCTTTCTTCCTCATTTCTTCCTCTGTGCTGTTAAATACTGACTTATCAGTTGGGCTGAAACATCTGCTAAGGAACCACAACTGTGAACATGATCATAGCAGAGATTCAAACTAGAAGAATTTTTTCATGGGCTCTCTCTAAAGCTGCATTTTGAATACACCAAAATGGCTACAAAATTATTTTCAGTGTAAAATTCTAGACCGAATCTTCCTGCCAGAATACCACAATAAAGATCAGAAAAATGCAGAATGCTCTTTTGCTAATGAGCCAGAGGATTGTTCAGTCTCATGGAGACCTCTTTCCCCTCTAGGACTGCAATGAAGAAACATCCAGCTGAACAAGTAGACTGTAACAACCATCTCCACTTTGAAGGGAAACAGACTGTAAGCCTCCAAATTTCAGCCAAGCATTCAGGACAATCATCAGAGTGAATTTTTTCCACATTTTTAATACCAGTATTAGTCATTTTTATACAGCAGACGATAATATTTAAGTGACATGATTAGAAAAACTGTGTGGGTGCTGTAATCAAATGTTTACCGTTATTTCTATTGCACATGAATATTTCATCACTTGCTTTTAATTTAATAGTCCACTGAGAAAGTAAGTGTTCTTTGGTTTTGTTAGTTTTATTTTATTGATCCTCTTTTTGAAGAAAACACTGAAAAAGAAGGCACTGTAGTACTTCACACATTGTTTAAGCAAACCAATGTAATGTTTGAGGTTCACACATCACTGAGATAATGAGGTGATTTTGTTACTGCTGCTTTGATTTAGATAAATGGAAACATTTTATTTCCTATGTACATAATGCATCTTCCTTTGTCCTCCAAACATACATAATATAATCTTTAAATTACGTCAAAAGGAAATCAAAACAAGAAAATAAAATGTGAAAGTTATCATTATCAGAAAAGCCATTATCAGAAGACAAGTCTTCTTAACTGTGGTTTGTTCACCATAGACATAACAAAATGGCTACTGAACTTGCAATTTAGAGATGCATATTAAGATGCCCAAATTTCATATCTGCAGAATGTGGGAAAAAATTAACAGCTTCCAAAACAAAACAACTCTTCACTCTAAACTCGGGGAATGTCTTCTGGCTCTAAATAGTAGTCTTTAAGGATAACAGTACAAAATGCAGAACAGGTATTAGAAAGTAAGGCTAGATTAGCAAAAACTGGAGCTCTTTTATCTCATAACCTATGATGACTTCACAACTGTGCAGCAGAGGATGGGAGTGAGGTAACCCTACACTGCTGTGCAACACAATCATGTTAGCATCTGTCCTTCCATTAACATGGACATGTTTTAGATATATTCTTCTCTAACCCAGTAATTGAATTCTCCTTCTCATGGTAAGAATCCCTTCTAGAATCAGGAGAGCAGAAAGGGGAGGTGAATTTCTGATTGCATCGCATGATACAGAAACTGTGACGTCTCTTTCAAACGATATTTATGCTAACTCTATAGCAGCTTTTCAAAGTTTCTTCTAGCTTTTGTCAGCGATAAATGTCAACTAAATCCTATTTTCCAGAGACACTTTGTCAGATTTCACTTTTAATCAGCAATACCTTTGAGTATTTTCTTCCTGTTAAGTATAAACCTTACAGTTAGTTAAGTTAGAGTTTAGGATTTATTTTTTTTTTTCCTTTTTTCTTAAATCCTTAGCTTGTGGATTAAGTTAGTTGGCCAAGTTTAGCCCAAAGGGACTTTCAAGAGCTAAGTTATACATTTACAAAGCTACAAGTTTATAAGGGAACTGCTGACATACTAAGTGCACCAATACAAAGGTAACACTGGGATATGATTGGATTTTAGAGATATGCTTCTCTTCTGGCAGAGGAATTGTTTACTGCTGTACACACTGCTTCATCTACTAATAATATTATGGTAACAACTGTACATACTGTCTATCTTTCTAAAAAGCAGATATAAACCAAGAACAGAGTTTCGTCTTCTTGCATCAAGAAAAACAAAAGGACAGGCAAACACAAATAAATAACTAAAAGCAAAGACAGTCCTACTTAACAGTTTTCAGTCATACAAACTCTGGAAGAGGATCCTTATTGCTATAGCACAGGTTGCGACAGACAACCTTTTTTCTGCTGGAAAAGTTATCTGCAAAGCACAGGAGGAATGCAGCATACAAGGAATTCTCTGTACATACTTGCACAGGAATTATCTGTACATACTTGCACAGTGAGCACAACATACTGCAACTTTTTCCTGTTCTGGCAGGGGTGTGGCAAACTATCTGTTCTCATGGAGTGGCACAGCACTGAGGGATAGGAATGCAACATGGAAAACTACATGAATAGTGACTGTGTCTGATGGACAAACATGTTAAGTATAAGCACCAGGGGCTATTGAGAAGGTTGCATTTGTGGAAGTGGAACAACTGCAGCAATTGAATGACAGGACAACAAAATCCATATGCAGAGGTAATAACTTTCATAAAGTGAGAAAATCAGAGAACTGGACAGTTTCAGGCTTGGAGCTTAAAGAATGTACTCATCTTGAAGTTTTGCATTGGTTTGGGGGGTTTTTGTTTGTTTTTCTAAATAAAGCAGATGGTCTAATTGAAATAAACACATATAAGCAAGTAAATAGAAGAATGCTCCTGCTCTGTCAAGCAGCTCCTGTCAGGTATTGTCACAGCAAGTGCCTGGTATTAACCCTGAAGCTCCTATTCCTCATGAGACTCCTGAAGGAGAGAACAACAGACAATACAAGCAATTTGATCTCATCTCTCCATCCAGCTGATCTGGATTTCTCTTCTTGAAATCAGCTTTCTAAGCCTGAGATACCTTAAAGATGTGGGAGGATAGCTAACTGAATATGAACATTCGTTTAGCTGATGCAGTAAAATTTCTACCCAGCAATAGTACGCAGAAGCACAATTTCCTCAAATCTACAATACAGTTCCATTCAAAGTTAATTCAGAATTCAATATTTTCTAACAAAACATATAAAGGTTTTTCTTTTTTGAGTGGTTTATACATAAGTATAGTCATTGATTCATTTTAATAAATAGCCCTTTTGATTGTTAAAATATCTTTAGCAACATATTTAACATAAATGATACAGTTTAGCCTAAGCCACAATTAATTTTATCGAGTCAAAAGTAGTATCTGACTTTTCCAAATCTGTGATGAAATTGTTGGCTATTTGGTTAAAGGTTAATTTTGCTTTACAAAAGAGATCTGTAATTAGACATCAGCAGAGAATAAGATCTAAATATTACATGGAAAATGTAACATCTATACATTGAGATGCTGGAAGAATAATATATACTTTTGAAAACAGAAGTTTCATTCATCTATGAAAAGGCATCTAAATATTGTATATCAACTTTAAATAATGATAACGGTAGCAAATGATAATTTGTCTTTAGCCCAAAAATATAAAGCCTTGATTTTACCCAGCACTGGATTTACATTGCCTTTTGCTTCAACACTCTTTTAGAATATGTAAATAATTTATATTGTAAAGACACATTTAAAAATACATTAACAGATTTGTTTTTAATGAGCTGTTGAGAACCAGTACTTTTATGTTTGAGATGTTTACCATTAGCAATATGTTGAGTGAGATACTAATCCCTAACATGCATTTAGTAGTTAAACAGAAGTGGAGCAAGTCTGAGGTAACGGAAAAATTTCCATTTGATTTTCCTAAAGGTCTTGGGAGTGTGTACAATCCCATGCTTGTTCACACCTGTTCTTTTCAGACAGGGCATAAGAGAGTACATGCTGTATTGTGCATGGTAAGTCTAATTTAATGAATCAGCCTGCTGTGCAGGCAGGAGTATTTTTCAGAAACATTGAAGACCAAATTCAAAGTTAATTACAATGGATTTCTGAAGGGAAATAATGTTGTGAGATACACAGAGACAGTTTAAAATGGAATTAAAAAATGCTCAATTAGCCTCATACACTGTAAGTACTGGAAAATTTAGAAGAAATATGAATTATGATTCACCTACCCCTCCCCAGTATGAAAACATCATCCAGCAGTCAGCTGCACTGTGCAGTGTTCTGTGGAACAAATGTGCTGCTCCCAAAGGAAAAGCTGCCTCTAACTTCTGTTATGATGATTTGACATTAAAAATTACACGATGTTAGTAACATTAAACAGACACCATTGTTTATGGAAATACTACATATCTGTTACAAGTATTTGCAAACCAGCAGAGGTTAACATTGCTGTTCTTCAGCTGCCTCTTGTATCTAAGAGGATTCAGTCCCATCTCCACTCACCATTCTACTATAGACAATAAATTCACCACCCAATATAGTCTATCTGGGGGAAAAACCCATTGTTTTATTTCTTAACTAAACCCCAGATTAATTTATAATGCTGAGTTATTAAAAAGAAATCCTGCTATACTCTTGACTCATTGTAAAAAACTCAACAAACTGAAAATAAACTTGAAAAATCTCAGTTTTAGTCTTTTCAATATCCTTATTAGAAATCAGAAGGAAATAAAAATGAGCAAAGAAGTAAGAACAGGCTGAAGATTCCAGACACAGAAGAACTACCTTTGCTGGGCAGAAAATAAAACTAGTAATAGTAAAAAACCTAAATACATGGAGTAGATAAAAACATGGATTTTAATGACCCATATGCCCACAGAGGCAAAGACATACAGTATGTGACAAAAGATCAATGGATGCTCATATTTTAGGAGCTTGCTAACTGCACTGGGTAGAAGAGATAAAAGAATTTATGCAAGGGTTGGAAAATCTGGCCCAAAAGATAGGGAGTCCAGCCTGGCAAAAAATACTGAGGCTAGTGAAAAGGTCTGTAAGCTGTACATAGCAGCATATTACTTATTGAGCTGGCAATAGTATTATCTCTGGGCAGATGTGCTTAAATAATTGTAGTAGGCTTTGTTTGGTTCTGGTTGCTTGTGCTTTTTTTTTTTTTTTCCCCTCCACAAGTACAGATCATCAGTGAATAAAAACTAATAACACTACTGTACTTTAAGCAAGTGGACAAACTTAACAGACTTTAACTCTGAGTTTAGCTCTGAATTGTAAAAATAAACCCAAACAGCTATGCTGCAAGAGTTTGCCAAGAAGAGAAAGGATGTTAAGAACCAGCATAATTTTCTTTCTACTGCAGTTGTGAAGTTATTCTGCAGGAATGTACATTTTTAACTTTTTGGGACTAAATGGGACCCCCTCTTGCTCTTACAATCTGGACCAACCAGAACATTATCGTTCTACTCAATTATAGTCTTCAGTGATCCATGGACATTTAATATCCACTTATTATTATGTCATTAATTATCCTTTCACTTAAAAAGCTATTACACCTCCCTGATGGCTGCACTACTGAAATGTTTTCAGAAAACATTTGTATTCTCTTCAAAATTTAACTCTGTTTGTGAAACAATGCATGCTGCTCTAAGTTGCACATTGGTATGTGCATTCATACTTTTCAGACCCTCTTCTCTTTTACTTCTCATAAAAATGTTTTAGTTATTGTTACTCTTCCTGATACATGTAAAATGAAAAATATTAAAAGAAAAATAATATGAACACAAGAACATATGGACGCCTGAATTTTCAAATAGAGTGGAGTCTACAAACAGATTCAGTCAGATCTGAATAAGTAAAGAATTAGATACAAAGAATGATGGAGAGGAATTTTTTTTTTGGAGTGGACAATCTTTATCATCATCAAAATGACACCATTAAGCAAAATTAAAAAAAAAAAAAAGTTTTTAAGAATATGTTTCTTATTGTTCAGAAATTGAGAATTTTTGTAAATTCTCCCACTCTGAGTGATGTGCTAACATCATTGCACAATGTATTAGTCATAATAAAGCTGAAGGCTGTGTCCCCAGTCTGAGTACATGTACGGAAGACAGACTATAATGAAAATTCAAGAAAAGCATATACTGAACCAAGGAAGCTCCAGCCATTCTAACATCTGAATCCGCAGGAAGTATGACACAGAACGCTGTGATGAAAAGAAAGGTGTGGCAAGACTATGTTTATGGAGTATTATCTTCATCTTCACGCACATCTCTAAAAGAACAGGCTTCTTATCATTGAATAAAAATTATTTTCTTTTTTATTTCCAGATCTTTCATGATTGGACATCCGTGGCTGAGAATTTTAAGTTACTTCCCTTCTCATAGCTTTATAAAATTACAGAGAGTTTACTATTCTATAGTACATTTGAGGTAAACACATAAGAGCACCCAGCAGTTTGGGTCAAGTACATCCTTGTTTTAGTCACTGGAGGCACGTCTGTACTTCTGACAAAGATACTTATGTACCTTATGCATTCATAAATAATTTATGTGCCTCTGTTAGGGTACTACTCAGCAAGGTAACATGTCATGGAGCTCAGTGCAGGTTACAAAACCTATCCCTCAAATTTTGTAAGTGCCTAATTGCATATAAGTTGCTTATGGTTAATCTAGCGTGCCTATAATTATTCTAACATACCCAGAGCTATACTGACAGCAACATACAAGTAGTAATGACTAAGCTGAAGCCACATTGAGTAGCCATTACCAACTAGTAACTGAATTGAAATAATACATTTCGTTTCAGCCTATTTGTAAGAACACCCTACTTCAGTGTTGCCTGTGAAAAGGATGTTCTCATTGCCTTTATTCCACCTTCCTCCACTGCCTTCCACCTACATGTATTTTTTTCACCCTCCTCCCTGCTGCAGAACTAAGCAAGCTTGCTTTCAGCTTTACCTTCCAAAGGGCAGTTCCCACATGATATCACTGTTCTGTTTTACACAGCTCTCACAGAAAGCTTAAAATGGCTGGATATGTCATCTGGCCTTTGCTGCCCACCTGAATGATCCTTCTCTTTGTGTTTTCTGAGACATAAGTTTCCTCTCATTCACTTTACCCCTTGAAGAATAAGGAACCAGCAGTGGAAAAGGTAGATTTCTCTGAGAACTTAGCAGCAGAGACAAGGAGTGTTTATTCCTCTCAGCCCTCACAACAGACAGTAATATCTGTGCCACTAGCTCATTGTGTTTTGATCACATCTTAATGTATTTTAGGTTTTACTGAAGGACACAGTTCCTGGAGAGAAGAAGTAATTACAAGAGGTCTCAGCTATCACTAAAACAAAATCCACTGAAAACATCATTGGGATAAGCTACTGAGTTCTCTGAAAGTAAAAGAAAATGAGAAGACTTAAAACCACAGTTTGAACTTCAAAGGCCATTACACAATGTGCAAGGGCTAGGCTCATGATTTTTTAAAACCTGTCTTTTTGTACTGCTCATGCTAATTTTGTTTTATAGGACAATCAGTTACAGGCACAGGCTTTTATCATCAGATAATATATTCTCTCAAAGCCTTTAGATTCATGATCTTTGCACCTAAAAATTCTGTGACTTTTCCTTCCTAGTCAGCTTCATAAAAATTCTGAGAATCTATAATATCCCCCTGTCACACAGGCAGCAGGAACATT
>NW_008588766.1:34288-60329 GCF_000691845.1 Merops nubicus
GTTACCAACAGGTGGATAAACTTTGGTGGTATCTTCACAACTTAAGCAACAGAGAACTGAATTTACAAACGAAATTTATTAGACTTTAGTTTGACTCCTTTCATCTTCCCCCACCTTCTACATATGCTTTGCTTGAATCATGACTTGAGTTTTCCTGATTTGTTGCCCAAATGACTCAGAAGAGTGACATTATGTCAGGCTTCAGGTGATGGATGAAGTAGAAATGCAGAAAAAGATACTAAACAGTAAATACTCTGTTAAAACCCATTAAAATATGAAAGGTTTCTTCAATATTCACACACATAGGATAGGTTTTCAACTGATGTATTTCCCATCTGTCAGTGTGCTCGTACATTGCAAGAGTTTGCATGTTAAAATCAGAAGCATTTGATTATGTTAAGTGTTTTTTGATAAATTGGTTAATTATAACACAATCCAATATAACAACAGTTTAGGAAAAACAAATTAAGAATTCTTTTATGATAATTTTTTTAAATGCACTATGTTCCTCATAATGATAAATAATAATGATGAACCTCTGTGTTTTATTTATTTGTTTATACTAATTATTTGATTCTGGTAGAACAAAATTTATTAAACTCTTAAAGATATTCTCACTGTATGAGGAGATCTGTATACAGTAAATATATGGAATTTGGCCACATTTTTCATATCCATGCATATGTGGATTTTTCCATCACAGTTACTATTCTGCAAATAATTTTTAACACTGATTAAGGTGGCACAGAACAAGAAATGTAACTCAGCATATTTTCCACGAGAAAACAACATCTTAATGTTTGATTTTGGAACATTAAATTTGATTAAGGTCATTCCTAATTAAAAAATAATGTAAAAAACAACACACTCAGCACATCTTTTTAATCTCCTTCGACAGCACAAAACATTTTACAAATGCCAAAATACAGGCAGATGAGCTAAGCATTTTCCCAGAACCATATCCCATTTTTAAACAATATGGCGTATCATGGGTTATTCCAACAATAATTTTATTAGTGCAGCAAAATTTGGAGTTATCAGTTCACTGACCAGTAAGGAGTAAAATAACACATTCTATGTTTTTTGAATACTTTTTTCCTCATCTCAAACAAGAGGAGGAATGAGAAGAGGTAAAGACTGACCATACACCTATAAACCTTCCACAGAGTTAACATTCTCACACCTTGTTCTGGAAATTCTTGAATGACAAAGAACGGTATCAAGGAAGAATCTTGTTTACTTTCCTGTTTGCTTTGACATTGATGAGAAGTGTAAGGAATTACCCTGACCACTGATTTTAAAGACAGTGGGATACAGAAGGTAAGGACTGTGCCTGTATACGTGCATGGAGATATAACCCTTGGAGTGCTTAAACAGACTGGAAATAAGTGAAAACTGCAGAGATCTTTCTTTTAACTTAAGAGAGCTTATATCTGCAGAAGCCAAGAGGTTTATTTTAATACCTTTTTGCCTTGTGTAGCAAAATCCTCAACAGCTCTTTCAAGTTTGACAGTTTGGTGCCAATGATATCTTTTCCTGCAACTCCTCAAGTATCACTCCGTTTCCCTTTTGGAGTGGGCCACGAAGGAGTTCTGACACATGAGAATGAATAACAACCGACCAGACAG
Source organism: Merops nubicus (assembly GCF_000691845.1). Classification (NCBI taxonomy): domain Eukaryota; kingdom Metazoa; phylum Chordata; class Aves; order Coraciiformes; family Meropidae; genus Merops; species Merops nubicus. The sequence goes on from NW_008588766.1 coordinate 35,917, forward strand.
GTAGAAACCTGCCAGATTTCCTCTACCAGACACCTACCCTGTGCAGTGACAATCTTTTAAAATGTCCTATTCTGAGAAGAAAAACTGACACAACAAAAATTTTAATTAGTTTAAAGATTCTATAACAAATTAAATGGAAAGACACAATATTTTGAACTCCTATTTAATCTAAAATGAATAAAAGCTTTTATTTTTCCTGATTGACCACAGGAACTTTCATAGAACTCAGCTGGTCAGAGCATATACACCTTTTTGTGCTGAATATTGATAATTTATATATGGAAAAAGACGTGCTATATTGCTTCTTGAGGCAGCAGTACTTCCAGTTCCAAGTTAAATTCCATAATAAAAATTATCAGATTGTAGAGTATGGAACTGCAGATCTTAGTCATTTTTTATACCATCAACCAGCTCTTTGCAATGCAAAAATTTCAAACCTTGTGAAATAAAGTTTTTAAGTTATCAAGCTAAGTCCTAAAGGATCAAATGATAACTGCTGAGATTCTGGAAAAGGGATTTCTGAACCCTGTGTTGCCTGTCCCCCTCTCCTTTTACATTAAATGAATATGGAACAAACTGAAAATAGAATTTCCATAGACAGGCAGTGAGTCTTGACAGCACTGACAGGAACCAGACAGGCATCAATGACATGGTGCTAGCAGTGGTGAATGCTCACGGGAGAGGACCTTGCACATCTCAGACCTCTTGCTGCTGTGCCTAGATAATCTGCAAAGTAACTTTCAAATAACTGTGTTAAAATAAATAAATAAATAAATTGCAGAACCTTTCTCAGAAGCAGTTAGATTCAAATTCTCATTGGATTAATTTGGCCTGAGATTTTGGCTTTAAGACTGAAAGTGTCAGCATCACTTTCTTTCTGGGATGTACAAAAGACCCTCAATTTCAACTGTGGGTTGATGGCAGCTACCAAGATACTCAACAACTATATACAATAGAATATCAAGTTTTCTGTGAGTTTATAGTGATTTTGAATAGAGACTAGACAAAGCTGCTACTTCAGGCTTCTGTATGCCTAGATGTGTAAATCACTAAAGAGAAAGGGAAAAAAATTTGATCTACTGCAATGTTTCATGTCCCTTCCCTAGTTCAGGCTGTCAGTGTAATCAGAAATTTAAGCTAACAAGATTTCATGTTTTCTTAAAATTGTGGGTATCTCCATGCCTGGTAAAATTTACAAATGGCAAAACCAGATTTCAGCTGAAAGTTTTGATCCAAACTGAATTTGAGCTACTGAATGTGATGGTTTGATTCTACTCAGCTCTGTTGTTGATGCCAACGATACTCAGAAAACTTGGAACACTAATTAAGAATACAATTTTTTTTTTAAAATTATGAATAATGCAAGCGTTTGTTCTTTAATTGTACATCTTCTACACTTTGTTCATCACTTTATATGAAAATGTATATCCATCTTTTTAAAAAATCCATATGAATTCCACAAAAGTATATATTAAGAGATAATTCTTCTTGGTAAGATTTGGGTGACATAACTGAACATATAAATGCAGTTTCCATAAATAATTAAAATGAAATAAAATCTTCCTCTCATGCATGTAAAATATGATACAAGGAAGAGCTAATCAAGGTGTTATTAACACAAAAGTAACATTAGTGCCCAATTGCACTTTATGTTTATCTCTTCATCACTTAAAACAAATTTCCACAACATTGCAGAATTCTTTCAAGCTTGTTGGAATTTTCTTCCATTAAAAACTGATGAGGATATACCCTTATGGCTGCTTTTAAAAAGTGCTGCAGAAGTTGAATTTGCAAACTTCAGAGCTACGTCTTTAATATAGCTATTGTTTGAAAAGAAAAAAAAAAAATCCACTACTACTAAGTCTTTAGTTAGCACTGTGTAATTCCTTTTTTCACTTGTACTTTTATATTCAATGTCAGTGCTGAAATTGTTTGGAGGACTTAATCTAAGGCACACCATATTGGGCTCTAGACCATTTCCATAAAAGTAACACATACTTTAAAAGGTAAAAATAGCTAAACTATTTGCTTCAGTTGTTTGTACATGGCAAATGCCTGTACATAAACAAAGCTTATTTTCTGTGAATATTTGTCAACTGGAATTTAACACCATACGTGAGAAAACTTCTAAAGTTGAAGCAACTGAGAAATAAGTGATTGCAGCTGTGTTAACACACAAGAGCAGAATAAAAACATCCATAAAGCAAGGTGGAAAAGCATCAGTAAAATCAAGCAATAAACCAACACGTTATTTTCTGACTTCCTGAAGAGCTACCAATATAAGATATATAACAAATAAAATATTGGGGTTTTTTTTATATCTAAAAAACCTTATTTGCGAAAACCTTTATTCAGCATTGACTTAGATTTAATTGCACTCCCAATCTCAATCTGCCTCAGTATATCATTACATTTTACATCAAACAGCTCTTTCCTTGGTACAATCCTTTTCCGCCTAGGCTTGCACAGAATCATGAGACTTCAGTGGCGTGAAGTGAGCCCTGAAAGATCCTGGAAACATATCCTGCCTGGAAAAAAAATCAGTTTTCTGCAGACCTGCTGCATTCCCCTATCATGAGACTGTTCAATAGCTCGCTATTTACTGACAAAAATAGTAGCTACAGTGGCACTGATTAACGGTTATGGGAAGGGCCAGGGACACCCAACACTGAAGAAGCCTTCAGAATATAAAAAGGATGCTCACTCTTCTTACAAAAGGGAAAACATGAGGACGCCAGCTGCAAAGCACCTATTGCAGTGTCTGAATAGGATGACATAACCATATCTTTCTTGTGGGATGATTGTATTTCAAGTATTTACCGCTTCTGCGTGGTTTTTTATCAGTACTTGAAAGTGTAAAACCTTGTTGTAATTATGAAATGGATGTATGGAGACTGATGATCAGTAACACTGATCACAGATTCCTGCCATGAAGAAGAAATAACATTCCAAATGCACATCCAGCAGTTTGAACGATGATACTTCTAGCAACTTTTTTTTTTTTTTTTGTTAGTAGTAGCAGTATTAGTTAATAGTTATAATATAATATTACCATAATCATTACCACACTTAACATAGCTAAAACAAAGGTTCCCAGAGTCAAATGCCTGCCTCAGGAAAGATTAGAAATAAAAGAAAGATGAACCAAACCTCACATTTCTCACAGCATTTACCTACATACAAAACCTGAAAAGCACAATTCATAGTGGGCTCCTCTAAGCCAGAAACAAGAAGGAAGAAAAGATGAGTGCTCATTGTGCTCCATGTTTGCTCAACAGAAAATTGAATAACCCACTGTCATCCTAAAGAAGGAAAACAAAATGGTTTTATATTTTTTTTTAAGTGGTCTTCCAATAAAATAGCATTCTCTAGCTTTCAGAAATTTTTGAACAAGCATCCTGCACTGTCTTAGAAGAAGTTTACCTCTAAATTTAGTGGGATATGTTATATTATATTACACAGTTGCTTATTGTTGGGTTATAATCTCATTTTTTTTGTGAGAAATTAGAATTTTCTTTTGAATTCCAAGAGTTAGGACTTGCCAACTTGCTACCAACAAATCCTGACAGGTAAGGTCACATCATGATTTGAAGATTCCTTTTGAACTCTACCAGATACAGACAAAGTTTAACACTCTGCTCTTTCTCCATCATAAAGAATAGAATTACTAAATATTTGTTGGGTCATAATGTTTTATGCCAAAAGCTTTCTGGTCATAATGAAGAAAAGTAAACATATCTTACATATGTATTTTTAAGAATGTCTTTCAGTATCTCAGCCATCTTCAACTAAAACTCCAACAACTATGCTTCTGTACCTGAAACTCATTTCTAATTGCAAAACCTAAAGTAAATGAATAACAATACTTTGATGCACAACTGGATATGAGTAATCATGTTTGAAACACACAGACTGCATTTCTCATAAAGAAATGAATATTATTCAAACTATTGGTGGAAATATTGCTCAAACTTTGAATGAAACAAAATTCCCACTAAGTCAGGCAAAATCCCATGTACTCAATCCCAGAGACTTGAAATAATTACTGACTGTTTTAAAACCATAGTCAATGTAAATTTGTCTGAGATCTAAAAACACTTGACAAAAATTATTTCTGCTCTTGTTTTATAACATGTTGATCTCTACCTCTGACAAAACAAGACAGAAAACTTTGGGAATGGGTGTGAATCGGAGCATCCCAAATATATGTATTTATATATTTCTTTTACAGGCACCAGTGAAGGCAAAGAAGGAAAAGTTGTGCTGTGCTTGGTTCTGTGCCTTTGGAGGATACTTCAGTACATCAAGGTCACAGCCCTTGGGATCAGAAATTCTTGTACAGCATACAGCAAAGATTTATCACGCAGCAAATTTGACCTAACATATCACTTGTTGCCAACACTACAGAAACTAGCCTAAATCTCCTAAACATGCCTCAGCATCACATTATGATTGTCCAGATTCAGTACTGTCAGTAATATCAGACTTGTGTTGCAAATTCCAGATCCCAGGGACTTGGGATCTGCTATTGCTGTTTTCACAGGTAATTGTCTAAGTACTAACATAAGAGTGTTAAAAATGTTATTTTGTTCTGCTAGAAATCTGTGTGCTAGTACTGCTGTAAGGTTGATTCAACTTGGCAATTTGTTTTAATGTATGTGCTAATGAGCATAAAAAGAGCTGTTAAAGCAGCTACAAAAGGTTAATGAAAGAAACCCTCATTTTTGAGGGCACACATTATGATGTTTCAGTATTTTAAATATGCAAAAAGAAAGCCAAAGTTATTTTTTACATTTTGAAAGACTGAATCCTTCAAATGTTGTACATACTTATATTTTTTTGGAAAAGACATAGGGGAAGTCATGCCTCTAAACATTTTGTTCTTTAGTAAGTAAATATTCTAGATGTGTAAAATTTTCGGTATTTGTCTTCAGTGAAACCATTCCATAAAAACCTGCTTGGTATTAGAATAAACTATGTATTTTATAGTGGCTGGTTTACAGCAAGGGTGTTGAGTTTGTTGTTTTTTTTTTTTTTTTCCCTATCAAATATATAAACTTAATGAGCAAGCTTTTTAAAGAGAGTATCATCTGCCATTCAGCTTACAGAATCCAAGGACTTCGGTTGCTCTGTTTCACCTCAGTGCTCATGTGCTGCTGCTTCAGCAGCATTTGAAAATGAAAAGAAGCAATGTGCAAAAATGCCTGAAGGGACTCACCATCTTTTTCAAGACCAAATTAAAGGCAGAGCTAGCAACATACTAGAAAATGTTCTTGGTTTTTTGTTTTTTTTTTTTTTTTTTCTTTTTCTTAAGTCTATTTTTTGCAGCTAAGAGTAACCACTTCTGTGAACTAAGCTGAAAACCTGACAATGCAGACTGTACACGATGCCATTTCAAGGAAGTGCTTTGATAGAAATTGCTTTTAGTTCTGTCAATGTCAGTAGAAAATGCCAAAATGTCAAAATATACATCAGAGTTGTGCATGACTATATTAACCAAAAAAACCAGTCAGGGCCAAGCTGACTTAGAAGAGCTGCACTGCCTGTGTAAAATATGGAATTCATCCTTTGGGCTAGATGGCATTCTGTGTCATTGATGCAAACCTGGAGGTCAGCAGAAGCACTATGAATTTACAATGGCATGACTGAAAACAGAATCTTTCCTCTAGCACTTAAGTTTTATGCAGCATAAAATATGTATGGATGCTTGACAACTTTTCCTTTCATTATATACAAAAGTGACTCTCTCTTCTCTCTAAAATAACACTGTCAAACCAAGAGGGACTGCCAGAAACCTGTCACAGATAATAATCTGTTTGTCCAGATTCCTGAATAGCAATGAAAAAGAAGATGTTGAGTGTCAGTTCCCAGCACATAAATTAAAGTTCCATGCCTGTAATTAGGTTGTGTTTTCTCCCCTCCTCTAAAAAAAATTGTGTTTGATATTACAATGTCTTATAATTATTTTTCTGTAAGTAATTGGCTAGAGATATTGTGGGACAGCTACACAAAGATTAGTGATAAATATGATTAAAAGTTCAAAATTACAAAATTCCTTGGAAACTCATGTGAGTTCAAGGACATTTGCACTAGAAAGAGTACTCCTGGTTTTAACTCCAAGTGCAAATGCTGTAAATGCCCACATTAAAAGAAATTCTCCTTTTTTTTTCCTTGCATTTGGAGAAGATGAAAGGTGAAAAGAAAAAAACCCCACACCTTTGTTGGCAGTTTTAATTTACACAGTCAATGCTTTCATCTCACAGTGGTTCTGCACAGTGTTATGTGGTCCATTGCTTGAAGATTCTGTGTCTGTTCTTAAAAACTATATCACATAATATATGTAAGCAACAATAATTTACAAACAAAGGTTCAAGACCTTTGCTCTCCCAGTCTGCCTGTAAATATGATTTTTTAAGTGTACAGAAAATAAATGTAGTATGTTTCTAAGTGGAAACTGGGTTTCCAGTATTTTTTTTCTCTCCTCTCCCCTCAATTTTTTTTTTTTAAATCCATAACTACGGTTGGTTTCCTAGCCCAGCAAGGCTTTATACCCACCAGAGTTCTTTCTGAAGCAATGAACACTGAGTAAGTGAAGTGGTAGCAGGCCACTTTTTGCCAAACCCGAGGACTTTCCCTCTGCTCCTACATCTACAAGCTGCCTTCTAGCCTGTACCCTCTCTGCTGTGGCTTCTTGTTTCTGAAACAACACAGGCTGTGTCTCTGCTGTATTATTAACCAAGACCAAGGATGATCTGTGTTCTTCTGGCCAGTTTGCCCAACACAGCTCACATTTGCTGTGCTCATGAGTATCCCTACATGAATCCATTTGTGTCCACACTGTACAATGTGTGAAGGAATCTCTGGATCAGTACCCATTCTCTGGGGCTTCATCTTGTTGAGCCACATGCCTACACTGTGTAAGCTATGTGCAACACTAACCTTTTCCATGCCTGTGATAAGATTATTGTTCCATGACTGTGGCTACAGCAACTTATCACAACAGTTCAAGTCTTCTGACCGCATGTCTTTCTTTGGGTCTGAGATATGTTGGCAATGTGATGTTTTTAAAAATGGATCTCTCTTTACAAACTCATGAATAATAAGAAGGTTGTCAAGGAGAATAGCCTGCTTTCTTGATTCTTAGCTTCCTCCATGCTTGTAAGATACCAGTGAAACCAACAGTAAACATTACTTTCAGTGAAGTATCTGAAAATGGTACCATCTATGCTTTAGAATGCATAGGCTGTATTTGGTAAGCAGCTCTCCAGTAAAAATCAGTGACTGATGAAGCAGAATTCACAAAAGAATGAACTAAATGCATCCATTTTCGTAGAAGAAAAACTTTGCAATCAAGAACTCTATTTCTTTCTCTAACTGGTTTGAGAGCCTACGGTATGCAAAACCAGACTACAAGAAAAACATGTAGAAGAAAAAATAACTACTACAAGCATGTCTGGATTTCAGTTTTGTGGAATTCAAAACCACAAATACCTATTCATTTAGCTACATTCACTACTTAAAGTCATTAGCCAAAAATAAGCACACAGAGAGAAACAGAGAGACAAAACTGGCTCTCTGGATAGAAAATGGTTCTCTAATATTCAGACTCTTCTGATGTTAAGTCATCATGCTGTCTTTTGTGGACAGAATTTATGTCTCTCATCTTGATCATGCTGACAAGTGCCTCACGGGTATCTGCCTCCACTTAATAACATTCAGTGTGAAACCTAGTATCAGTAATATGGAAAAGACCTGGTGGGAAATGTTATCTTCCCACCAGAAGTGCACTTTTGCTCTGTGTATACACACTCCCTATTTAAACCTTCATTTAGCAACAGAGACAAAAATACTTCTTGATTCCCTTGTAAAACGCCCCTGGGATTTGTCACTGGAAGAGTACCACTGTAGGTCTGTCAGACAGAGACATTTCTTTACCTGAAGGATGTTATCTTAACCTAAGATCTAAAATATAAATGAACTGCAATTCAGATGGCTTGAGATCTAGCAGAAAGAAGGGTGGAAAGCTTCCCAGAGAGATTCTATGGGGAGAAGTCTGATTTATTTAATACAGATAAATATGACAAAAAGATATTCATATCCCATGTTTTAATAAGTTTATGGTTGACAGGAGGAACTGAAGACAGCCTTGAGCAGCAGCTAATATGCAGAACAAGATGTTAACTAGGGGTTTTGGAAGAGGAAACACGGCGCTCCAAGCAGATGAATCCAATTTAATGGCAGAAGATTTTGGGCACTCCGAAAACTTCTTCGTTAAGATGTTATGAACCAAAGGAGATGATGTCCTTTTTCAGCAGCTCATCATTTGTACTGTGGGGTAAGGGATCTTCACAGAGCTTCTAGTATTTAAGTTGAGCAGAGGATGTTTATAAATGAAAGGTCGGAACTGTCTATGAAAAGACAAGTGAGAAAGTGAACAGAGGATAGATCAAGGGATTATTTTTGAAAGCACCCCTGTGAAAACTTTGCCTTTTCTCAAGAAGCAGAGTGCTTTTCTATATTGAAACAGGGATTTGGGTTTTGCTGTTATAAAGACTGGAAAGCCATTAAGTAATTCCATAGGAGTGTGAGTTTGAATGTTGTCCTGGTTCCGTGTAAAAAGGGGTTCAGGGCAGGACCCACACGGAACAGAACTATGTACTCGCCTCTCCCCCACCCCCTCGAGAGAGAGAGAGACACTTTTTAAAAAAATGAAGTATATTGTTCAACAAGGAACAGAAAACGAAAAAGGGAGGTAAGGAAAATAATATATATAAAGATCAGGGGAATAATACGAAAGATAAAATATACAAAACCCTCAGAAATGGTTCCAGGGTCCCACGGAGTGAAAGGAGAACTTTCCTCTCTGAGCTCCAAGGCAGGAGTGAAACAAGAAACCACTCCCTGCCTCTTATCAGAGTGTGTGTGGGAAGGGGAGGGAATACAATGGTTTCACCCCCACCCGGGGTCCTCCCAGTTGCTGGAAGGTCACGACCCCATTCCAAGCCTCAAACCACAACAAATGTTTATTGTTTCTTTGAGCAAAGCAACACTTTTCATGTTTGTTAATGGGTTACCAATATTTGCCCATGTTGAAAGCTTCAGAAAGGTTTGGTTTCATTAAGAAGGAAGCTGAGTTAAGTTGCTAAAGCAGGTAGATATAACGAGGTACAAGAAAAGGTGGCAACTGGAATATGGGCTCTGGCATAATCCTAAACTGAGCAGCATTTGCTTGTGGCTTTGGGAAAAGTTTCTTAACAGTTTTTCTGGTAAAGAGAGGTCAGAGTATGACATTTTTGGGGTGATTTCTTCTGTGCTCGAGAAGACATTAGCTTGTTAAGGTTTATAAATAAGTACAATTTCATCAACAATTTATGTTTCTAGGTGTAAAATCACAAATTTTGATTAGGTTCTTAGGGTAAACAGGAAGCATATACTAACACTAAATTACATCTAAAAGTATCAGATTATCAGAATCCTTTGGTATACAAAATTACATTGGAAATCTGCTTTTAAAAAGTTCTTAAAGAAAGAAAGAGCACTTCTTTCTTCCATCTTCTCAGTTTAGCATTGCTTCCATCAATTCCTTGGGCAAACACAGAAACTTCCACAAAGTTTGCTGGAATCCCATGATGTCAAAATCAGAATTTACTCCAAACCTATACGGAGCTGTAAAGACAAATCTCTTGACTGTTTTCTGAGATTCTTTTCTATTTTTAATCCCTATGCTGGGACATACACAATTGTGAAGATATTAATCACAGTTTACTCTGCAGAGAAAAAGTCAATAGGATGTTTAACTCCTGATTTATACACAAGCTTTAAGTATTTCACCTGTGCAATTCTGCACAGTCAGTAGCTTATTTCTTCTAATTAAATCTTTATTTCAGCTCTCAGTGGGCCTGATTTTCCTCTTACTAGCAGCAAGTTTATTAATATAACTCTCATCAATCAAATGGTAGTAGTGTCTAAATAAGATTAACATAAGAAAAAGAAAAATCAAGGCCATTGACTTTGTACAATAGCTTTGCCAGTCTGTTCACAGCTAAGCAGTGCTTACTGAACACTGAACAGAATGCTGGGCAAGGAAAGGATGTGATTTTTTATTGTTTAGAGACCTGTTTTGAAGGAACAACTGGCAAGATCATGAAAAAAGGAAAAAATCCACTCAGTAAGCAAAATCAGACAGTAGGTATAACCACAAGGACTAATCATCTTTTTCCCTTTCATATGTACTACAAACTGAAAGCTAAACTGCATATCAAGCTAAAATATTCTGTTACACTCAAAACTGTGTTATGGGCAAAAGAGTTTACACTTTATTGAAAGAGTAAAAAATGTATTGCTGGTTTTTATCAGCTTTTTATTGCCTTTACCATTCACCAAGCTGAAGCTCAGGACAAATCAGAGACTAGTTATTTGGCCACTGTTAACAAGCTACTGCCAGGTCAAGTAAAATTTTTGTTACGTCACCGTGAAGCCTGTTGCCTTTTACTAGTAACACAAAAATCATACATAGTGGACCTGAATATATATATAATCATCCCTTATTTTTTTTCAGCATATATGAAGTAAATATGGAATTTTTCATAATATGCATTTAAACACATTAATCAGCTGTATAGAGATGAGGCAGGGGTTTCAAAGTGACTGAAGTCATGAAAGGAACAGCAAGAGCTGCTATCTAACATCATTAAAGAAGAAAATAAAATCTACTTTGCAAAAGAAGTGATCTACAGAAAGTTATCTAGGAGTTGCTAATGGGAATATCAACTATCAGTGATTTCTGAAAAGTAACAACAGAATAAAAGAGGGAATCAAAGCATGGCAGACAGTAGAAATATCTCACACTTAGGCTGAAGATAATTTTGAACTTCAAGCAATGAGTGAAGAAGTTTCATATATATATATAAAAAAACCCTTTTAATGATAATTACAAAAAATATATTTTAAATATTCCAAGAACAAAGTACTCAGATGATTTATCACTCCAGTAAAGATCAATAATGATTAAGAAACTGAGAGAAGTTAATGAAGAATTGAATATAGTGAAATCTACAGTGGACAGGACATGTAGTTAAACAAATGAAGGGACAGTTAAGTACCTTTCAGAAAACCAAAGGATAACAGGATAACATTAAACAAGACCCATAAACTCTTGCTGTGATCTGCTAACAGTAACCTGTAAACACAGGAACACAGGTCAATGTACTACATGGGAACAGAAATAAATCTCCTTTAACTTGTCCTTCTAGGCATTTTTTTTTAATTTTTATTTCCTGTTTATCTGAACTCATGCTATGTTAGAGCTCCCTGAGTCACTGGGTTCGGTTTTAAGGTGTTTAAAGAATATTATGACACTGAAAGTCAGATGAACTAGACTTCTGTTCCATACTAGTAGCTTTAGTGCAGAGATGAGCAGGACCAAACTCTGCCACCTGCACATCAGCATACAGTTCTCTCATGTAATTCCTTGCCAGTTATTTCAGCTACTATTTCTACAGACAGAGTTAGACTATGCCCCAAAATGAACGGCAAACATACCCGTGTGAACATGGAAAGCTGACATTAAAAGCTGCTACTGAAAGTAAGTTAGTAAATTATGAGAGGTGTATAGAATAAGGACTAAGTCGCTAGCTTCCTCCAGGGAAAATATGCTGTTATGGGTGGCAGGCATAAACTATGCCTGCATAAGCATATTTGCATAAGCAATGCTATGAAATACAAAAGACATCTGCATCTAGGCTGCAGCTTTAGTTAGCCTAATTCTTTGTGATAACCAGGGTATGTACCTCCCAGTAAACAGAAGTCTTGTTATTCGTTCCATACACACGCAGTTACACAGAAGGCTGCACACCTGACCTACAGAAAATTCTGCTTTGCCAGATGGTAAAAATAATCAGTGAAAAAGTGTGTATCTTTTATCTAGAGGACCACAACAGTCGGAAATCCCTGTGCCGAAGGCAGACCACTTTGACTTCTACATAAGCCCAGAAGGTTTATATGCTGACATCTATTAATTCCCTGCACAAGAAGGGAACAAGAACATCGCTGTGATATTTGCTGCACAACAGCAGCATTCCTTCTGCAGCCTTCCTTGGCAGATGTCGTGTTTTGCTTTCTTACGTTCACACACACTATTCATTCCACAGGCAATGACATGCCTGTTGCAACAAAAGCAGCAAGAAGATTAAAATAAATCAAAATTTTCCCAAGACAGCTATGCAAATATAAAAAATCTATACAATGAAAATTAAACAATAAACAGTTTTTTTTTATTATAGTACAAATTGAAATAACAAAGGAAACTACTAACTCTTTAAGATACTCAAATTGCAGTATGTAGATGTTGGATTGTATGGAGATTAAGAACAGCTGTGAAAAATGGCTGTATGTGGTTCTTGGGCTATTATGTAAACAGGCTATACAGATTGAAAAGATTTACTCTGAAGAATATTCAATTCAGAATATTTCAGAAGAAAGTCAAAATATGAATAATTTGGTTTTCCATCTCAGCAGCTGGGGAATTTTTGTTGTTGTGGGTGAATGTCTGGAAAAAGCAGAAAAGCAAACTAGAAATTTTCACGTGTTTACTTATCAGAGCACAAATGTAACGAACATGGTTTCTTATCAACATATAGACCTGGAAAAATTAGTGGAAAATTTTTATTTATCATACTATTTGGCTAGTCAGCACAAAAATCTTTGCTGAATCAAAAAGGCGCAAGGAAGCTCATGAAGAAGCACCATGTTTAGCCACATCTGTCTGTAAACTGAGATTTGTAGTAGGCAGAGTTAAGGGAGAAAGGATAATGGTGATAATTCCAAGTTTCCTAGTTATGATGCACTAGCACCTTAACAAAACCTTCTTGTTCAAGACCCTACTCTATTATCAAAACATTACTTCATTCTTTAATCAGTGTATTTATATAACAAAGGAAATGAAATACTAACTTCTAACCTATGGTACTGATTTTTTGTGCAAAAACAAATTATAATGATGGAAAAAGATATGATGTGTTTTCATAAACATATTTTCATCTTACAAAACATAAATTCTTATTTTTAGCTGTTATTATTCATATTTTATTCACTTCTATCTTCAAAATAATTTCGTTACATGTTCAATTCTATTTTGTTAATGGAGTGAAAATACATAGCTTACAAAAATGTCCACTTACCAGATGAAATTTAACTTTTCTAATTGGTGTAAGTTTTCTCATTTAAAGAAGCATTTTTTTCCTTTTCTTACATTTCAGGTCTCTGTTTATATAGCTATGTAAATATATTTTCAAATAGAAATCAAACAGAAGAGTAGACATAAAAAAACACTGTAACTCATACAGAGCTATACCAGTATATCAATCCTGCTGATGAAGACCAAAGACTCCACCATGGCATTAAGAAAAAGTAGTTACCACAGATGATTTCAGGCCAAAAGGTATCCCTTTTTTCACTAAGAAACTAGGCTGTCATATATGTTACTTCAGCTAATCACCATTTTTTGGTTTGGTTTGGTTTTTTGTTTTTTACATGGAGCTTGGTCCATTTTCATGCAAACCTGTATTTTCCAATCCATGCCTAAGTCATGACCTTGCTGAGAAAATGCAATTGACACGATGTAGCAAATAATGTACTTGATACAGCTGATCTAGAAGCTGATCTAGAAGCCCATAAAGAAGCTAGACTGAAAATATAATTTATCAAAATGGAACTATCAAGTGATTTTAAAAGGCAGCTCAACTGATACCAAGAGACACTCTTAAAAAAATAAAACCTAACCCAGTACCTTTTACCTACTATTTTCCAAAAAATCCTCAGTTAGGTACTGAAACCTCTGGTCCTTCTCCAGGAGTTGACTCCACAGCACACTCATAGAATGCCACAGTATTTTTCACGCCAACCTCGTGGTTAAATTATTTATTTACTTATTTTCTATTTATTTATTTTTAATGAGAGCTTCCTAGTTATTACGAAGTAATAGGAGCAGCCTAATTATTAGGCTGCTTTCAGCAAGAGAGTACCCTCCCCTTTTGAAACCAGACATTTTTGCAAAATAACCTCCAAAACAGATGAAAGAAAGACCAAAAGAAACAATGCTGTCTCCTACGTAAGGAGTAGTATTTTTTCAGTGTTTCATGACAGAATATTTGTGTCTTATTTTTCAATCCAACAACAGTTTCAATATTATTCTACCTCTTACTCAGTGAAACATACAGTAAAGGATTGAATATAGTTGCAATTTAAATTTTTAAGTTTGTAAACCAATTGTTCTCATTTTTAGGCCCATGATGATTTTAAACACCACAAAAATTTGACGCCAATTAGAAACCAAACAAACCAAAACCACTTACCTGATGAAATGTCTATTCGGTTCTTTTTCACTTGGGTGACATTGATATGGACGCTGACTTTGCCCTCGTTTATGTCAATCTCAACATTCCCCAGGTCATCTGCAAAGTTGCTGAAGATAAGAAGTCCACTGGGGTTCCAGGTTCGGAAAAGGAAACTGACTGAAAATAGATCCTGGCTTGGACGACCAGGAACCTCAAGGTAACTGGTGGCATTGAAAAAGACAGGCACTGTATGTGGCTCCACACAAGAAAAACTTAAATTTCCCTAAATAAAACACAAAACAAGAAGCAAAAACATAAGCAAAGTGGTAAGATTCCACTAAATTCATAGCTACCTCTAGAAATGTGTTCTAGGTTTCACTCAATCTAACGACTACTGTGATCAACCCAAATCGCATGTAAAAAATATGCAACTATTAGTATCACTATGATGTTGTTGCAGATGCTTCTGATTTTGTCTAGCAGTGGGCCCCTTATATTTTGGACTTTACACACACAGTAGGAGCAAGTCTTTGCCCTGAAGATTTATAGTCTCAGATAAAGCTTAGATGAAAATCTTAATATTCTGAGTTCAAAGATAAAGAAATTAATTGCAGTGAAACTTGGGCTTGTTCACAGTCACCAAAAAAAGCCTATAACAGAGCAGTAATCCATCCTTTTACAAAAATGGAATACAGCTTTCCAAATACCTTTATATGAATGTGTCAATCAATACAATATATGAGGTTATAAAAGAAGGATGTATACCTCTTGGAGAGCTAGACTCTCTTACTTTTTTTTTACTGGATAATACTAGAAAAGATAATACTGTGTTTCATGACATAGAAGGATTTGGAGTAGCTGATCATGAACAATGCCTAATATTTATATTTAGTCAATCATTTTCCTTGTAAAAGAAACTGCAATTTTCACACTATAAAACTTTACTCTTTGGGAAATTGACAAAAATCCAGTCAATTTTATTGATTTCTAAAGCTTTAAAATGTATCTGTAAACAAGGATAGAATGAAGGACATAAATTTTTCACTCGTTCTCATGTCTTTTCTAATGAAAGACTACAATGGTAAGATGTGTTACTATTTTTTTCCTTAGAAATTGCAAATAATTTGTAGCAATTTCTGTCCAAAATTGACGTTTTAATGCATCAATGCAAATATAACAGGAAAACTTCCTTTACTGAACAGTTTCTCTGTGTGGCAAAGTGGATCCTATTCTATGGTTAGGTTTTCTGACACCCTGTGGCAGATGGTTGCTCTGTGGCAATTTTGGTTCAATTTGGGAAGGAAGAATTTTATCTGATGCAATATGGAAATTATTACTATGATCAAGACAGCAGTTCATGTCCTATTTATTTGTACATTTTAAAAAAAAAAAAAAAATCAGAGATCGAACAACATTTTTGTGGATACCTAGATGCTTAGAAATTAGGTTCATCAAAGCACTGGTCAGTATTCCAATAGGTTGTCAGTCATCATCTTTATCATATAAATATTTTTAAATTCCATGTTACTGACTTCCTGTTATTGCTGTTAAATCACATGGCTTTGTATTCATAATGTATAAATCTATCTGGCAGTTTATCTTGAGGGAAGTTAACAAATTTGGAAGCAAGTGAGGAACTCTGTGTTTAAAAAGGTGTGTGAGGAAAGTCCTAAGTAAATTTTTCTTAGAGGTAATAATTTTAAATTGGAGATGAGCCGGATGATGTTAATCAGGGATCAAGATTTAATACTCATTTACCAGTGTCCAAAACTATCTCTTTTTGAAGGAACTACACATCAGAAAACATTTTATCTGTGTCATGGCAAGATAACATATACATAGTACTTTCAGTTCCTTATACAGTATTTCCATGTCAAAAGTAAATTAATAAAAATAATAAAAAGTTTCCACCTCTTTTCCCTACAGAGTATCAGAAGTTATATTAATGCACTTAGACTTTATAAAACTACTTAAAAAAGCCAGTAGGACTAGTAGCAACTAGACTATCAGGTTGTCAGGCTCTATTATCAATTAAGAAGCACTGATATTTCCAAAAATCTGGAACAAAAGAAGAGATTTCTTTAAGCTGATCTAAAAGATCTGTTCGTACGTTTATGAAAAAATCTCACAATTGCAAACCGTTGTATTCATACACCCATATTCCATGGATAACAAACAATATCCAAGTATTTAGGAAAATAATTAGCTAAATCTGTAAGAAACTTTTAAGTTACAGTGTGAATGAGAGAAATTAACAACTACTTTTTGAATAATGGCAAAGGATCTCCTTTGTTGCTGTGTTGCTCGGTTCCTCTGAGGTTTTTTTAGTCCAAATATTGCTTAGAGTTTTAAAGTTTTTAGCAAATCAAGCACTGGATCAGAATAGTTAACTCTTGTCATAGTTTTAGTCTGAACATTTCCAAGTGTGCTGCAGAATACTTGTGGTTAAACCACAAATTTTACATGCACAAAAAAAAAAAAATCCTGGAGAATGGCTGAAATACCCTTTGTAACCCTTTGTTAATATTCCTAGTGTTATAGTCACCCTATGGATTAGAAATAATTTCTCGTGCATGGTTAAGGCAGTCCTGTGTAGATATAGAGAGCAACAGCATTTTGTAAAAGCTGACATCTCACGGTTCAGTCACAGATGCCAATTAAGTAGTGCTCAGAAAGCATTTTGTTAGACATTATTAAGAGTTTCTCTTGCTGCCTTGTTACTGTGAGGAACTAATCATTTTCTCATAACAAGAACGTTTTCATTCCAATTGACACTCTCCTGTCATCCTGATGCTTTGGATATGTGCACTCATAACACCTATTAATGTTAATGGCACTGAAAGCATTCAAATCCTTTTTCACATCAATGAATGCATTTATCATGAGCAGCCTAACTGCATAAAAGATTTCTTGGGGAAGTAACATATAATTCTACTTTCTCTGCTAGTTAGCATTTTCCCTACTGAGCTATTCAGATTAATCTGAACTGGATTATCTGTTCCCTCTATGACTGTAATTCACAAGAAAACTCCCTTTTTAAGCAAAGCCCATCTGATACAAATTGATCACTAGGTCTAGGTCAGGAGCTACACTGTAGCTTGTCTCTATAATAGCATCCTCGTTTTTCAAAGAGAAAGAAATCCTTGTCTCTAGATTCAAAATGACTTGCTGAAAAGTTCTCTGGGCAGTGACATTTGGAAGTCAAACATACACTCTGCTTTCATATTGAAACTCTTGGTCTTAGTGCATTTTTCATACTACATTGGAAGGGAAATGATGAAAAATCTTATTTGGGATAGCTTGAGCTTTGTATCATGATCTGTGCCTCAAATTAGCTTCATGTTTACTTCTTATAAGTCAGTTTTGCCTATCCACATTCAGATGTTATCCCCTGCGGAAATCCTACAGGGTCTTAAGACCTTTCCCAATTAATAGAGCTACTAGCTGAATAGGCTAGTAATAAGCTCCCAAAAAAGAGGTAACGAGATTTTTAAGACTACAATACCTATTAAATCAGGATGGGCTATAGAGTACCTGTTATGTACTGTATGCTAATATCTATCATGTTATAACAGTATTTTGCTAAAAATAGCTTATTAGTCAGCCTTGAATGAACACAGAATTCACTTAATACAAATAATTTAAAGAAAACACTCATCTTAAGTTTGCATGTAACTGCACTCAGTAATATATGGCATAGGAGCTGCAAACGTAGAGGGAGCGTAGACCTAGCGGATGCAAGGCTGGAGGGCAGCAAATACAATTCTCCTCAGCATTTTTCAGTTACAGGCTTTAAAATTGTGGAGGCTTTTCTGTGGAAAATAGATCCCATTAGTATATGTACTTCCTGCCCTTAGTATGCCTCTGGGTAGGAAAGTTTGGTAAAGAGACTAAATTCCTAAACTCAGATTTCTCTGGAACTCTTGCTAGCTGTATGTTCCAATCTGTTGTCACTAGGGAGATGTGTACTGCCTCTGCAGATAATGCACTCTTTAGGGCAGAGTGTGACTACTCTTGTGGGTTTGTACAGGATCTCCTGCAATGGAGCTTTGAGCCTTGTTGGATTGCTTAAAGGCCATCATCATAAACATGACTAACAATAACAGAAGTCTCAACTGAGTCTGCTTTTCATGTCAAATCAGGCTAAAAAATATGAGGGAAAAAACCCTTTTGTAAGAAACTTTAAATCCATGTTAATTTAGTTAGAGTAAAACGGATTTTGCTTTTGAAGAGCTGAAGCAATTTAAGTAATGCTACTGGAAACAAAGGTAATTTCTATTTTCATAACCATTTGCAGAATTGGAAATCAACAGAACCACCAAATTAAACCAGCATGCCATAGCCTCTTGATGCAGCTCTAACACTGCCAAAGCTTCTTATGTGGATTTTCATGTTACAGGTAACAACTTTTTTTTCTAAAACAAATAAAGAAATTAACACATAAAATAACATGATTTTATGGACACTTTAGAGGCCTGTTAGCTATACCACACTTTTGAAAGGATAGAATTTGCACTACAGAAGCCTCTTAAGGACTACTTCTATTCAGAGAGAGGCTTTAAGAACATGTCCTTCTAACTTGCAGTGGACTTGACTGTGCAAAATGGAAAGATTGCTCCTCTACAAAAATCCTTTTCTATATCAGGCATCAACCTTTGAAAATCATGGTTACATTATAAGCTTAAAATGCACTGCAGGCAGGAAATCACAGGCAATTTTGGGAAAAAAAAATAAATCAAAGATTCATGAGTTCGTGCAACTGAGTCAAAAGAATTGTAAAAGAAGCCGTCTTCCTCCATGGCATACATACTATGCTCTTTGCCTTATGACATTCCTGAAGAAATTAACGTCTAGAAAAGGTTCTAAACATCAGGCTGTATTACTGAGTTTGTATAGGTAAATATCACATATTCAGAATGATCCTGCCTGTTAGCTTGACCATTTAGCCATATCATTCATACAATTATATGGAACTTCAGTATTATTATCATCCAAGGAGTAAACAAATAGTAATCAGTCCTTTGCAATTCATTATTGCTGCAGGTTTTCTCCTTATTATGTAAAGAGAATAGCAATAGTGGAACCATACATACTGTTAGTAGGACTTTGTGAAGGCTGCAAACTTGTACAGAAGAAAGCCTTGAACAACTTATTCAGACCAACTCAGCTCATGTCAATGATACATTTGTTTCTTACCCACATTGCCTTTGTATGGCAGCAAGCAATTTTAGGAACATTTTGAATCTTAAAAATACAGTAATTAAAGTACATTCTTTCTTAATCACCCTGCCTATAGAGCTGCAAGTTCGAACATGAAAGCAACTATGAATATTTAAGCAAGAGAAAAAATAGAACAAAATGCTAATAAGCTCTGTAATGTTAATAAGCTAAATAATGATTTTCAAGCCTAATATCTTGAGGCTTTTCAGAACTACCAGAAAAGTCTGCAGAAGCATTCCCTTCCAATGACTTTTGCACTCGAGCAATCCAACTAGCTCTGCAGGGATGGAAGATACCAGGATTTAAAGCCACAAGAAAGCTGCAATTGATTTCATAATAAATCTTGCCTATGCTGGTTTTGGACTACTGTAATTTGCCAGAAAATAAGTACTTACTAGTTCATTTGATTTTCTTTTAAAAAAATAGTTATCTGATACTGATGGTTCATTTTTGAAAGATGAAACAGGACATCAGAACTGAAATGCTGGGACATAAAAATAATAAAAAGTCACTATTGTCCATACAATAAGATCTTTGGGTATATGATAAAATTTGTTTTGTGTTCTATATCACAAGGACATCGATTATACACATTCACAAACCTTTTAGTCTCCTTTAGAAGGAGAAGCAGACGGTTAGATGATCATTAAATTATGCTCTTACCACACTAGAAGGTTCCAATTTCTTCCTCCTGGCAAGGTCAGTTATATTATTGCCATTGTAGTTGATGCTCTCCATGCAACCTTTGAAATTCTTCCTGCTGTTAGAACTTGGCTTCCCAGAAAAAGGCATGCCACCAAAGGTAATCTTTGAATGAAGCAGAAAACAGTAGATAGTTACTGGAGGGCAAAGACTTCTAAACAAATTTAGCGTACGTGTATTTGCTTACTTTTTTGAATACTCAAACATGCTGAGTAAGAGAGATGGCAATAGTGCTCACAGAAAAAGGAAGTATCAAACAAGCACTGCTAAAGCAGAGGAAAAGGCTTTAGTGAATCTGTGATTGGAAATATTTGTGGTGGTAAATCCCAAGTATTATTACAATTGTCCAAAGCATGAGCAGATACACATCACAGTTGTTCACATACAGACTGCCATTCTGATCCCTACTGAACAACACATATAACAAAGAAAGAACTTGGAGTAAGTGTCCATCTCAGTATTCTTCTAAACAAGAGCAGACATGACATTAGTGGGTTAATTTGATTCAAATCATTCACTCAGCTGTAACTGTGTGCCAGAGCTCAGACTACAACACAGTTGTGATGGGCTTCAATATGATCCATTTGTTCCCTTTAAACGCTTATATATATACTTCATCCAGAAAAAATTTGCAGAATCACATCATTAAAGATGCTAGCTCCTGTTAGACAGAAGGGCCTTCCAGTACTGAGAACATGTTTATGTAATGTACTTATAGTCAATGAGGATTTACTACCTGACTTATCAGGCCAAATGAGCTCCGTAGAGATGATGAAGGCAACCACTGCAAAGCCTCAGACATCAAAGTCAAACAGAAACTGTTTTTGTCTTAATGCTGAATTTCACTACCCTAAAACACTGGCTTATCCAGAATCTCTAGTGTTAAAAAATGAAGAAAAACAAATATTTAACAAACTAAAAATGTTCACCTCTCATGAAATCTCTTCCTGTCATTCCACAGAGACTATACAGTTCTCTACCGCATCAGGGTCTTTTCTGAAGTGTTTAGAAATATGTTTGCTACATATTTTGATTAATATTTTGTAGCCCAAATGTGAAGTCTAAGGGACTCCTGAGATTAATCCCTGCAATCTATGTTAGTATTTATATCTAATAGGTGATGGCATAAATAATAATGACACTTAGCTTCCCTGCCCCATGAATGCTCAGAAAAAAAGTCTACTTGCATTCTGCTGCTGAGATTTGGCAGAGCCAAGCTTTTAAATATCATTCGTTGTTAATTCTCTTTGCTATTACTGAGAGAAGGGAAATGCAGCTCTAGGGAATACTGTTTATTGTAAAAGTATGTGGGAGATCACCTTCTATCCCAAAGAGAAGGCTTTGACTTGGCATATAAGAAGAACTAAAGCTATTCAGCTGAAAACCAAAATCTCTATAAATAGCACATCCCAGCTATGAGTGTTTTGCAGGGCATAGCCTCAGGTATTATAAGTTAATATGACTTGACTTTAGGAAACATACAGCACTTAACGTTAATGGAAGAATGTGACTGCAATATTTTAATGGTTGTCAAACATTCTTTTGCAAGTAATAGTAATGTATTTGGATAAGAGAAAATGGAAATGAAAGAATTCTGATGAAAAGGAGAAAAACTGAAAAAAAACCCCATGCCATGACAGAGAATTAAGAGGACTCATAGGATTATTTTTTATCTTGAAAATGCAATCAGAACTAATGTTTGTGCCTCTTTCATGCTTACTTAACTTCTGTGAGAGAGATTAACCTAGAAACTACTTTTTCTATAAAAAAACCAATTTTGATTCTTTCAGGCTCATTACTGTGATTAATTTATCAGAAGGACAACAAATTTAAATTTAGTCTGTGATGACTAACTCCAAAATCAGTGAGATAACTGAGAGGAAAGGAAGAAGAGGTTAAGGGGTTTGCATTTATAAGAATTACAGAAACATGTATTCACACACATGGGAAAAAGTTTCATTAAACACAAGGGGATCCATGTGCATGGAGACTGAAATGTATTTTTGAGAACTGCTAGTGAGGTCTCTAATGTCAGAGAAGAGAGGAAGGTGAATCTCCTGGATTCTGCTCTTAGAAGGGGTAAATTTATTGCATGCAAGATATTTATTATGTAAACATACTATGTATATATGTATGGTTTTATACATATGTGTCTGAATTACCCAAACCTGGCTTAGGGTATTCAGATTAATTTTTTTCTGTACTTGACTCACCTGAAAATGTTTAATAAAATCTATTTATGTGAGTTTTCAGTAGCTCAATTCAGATCTTCTGTGCTTGATGAATAACAGAGGTACAGGAAAATTTGCTCATTATTATATAAAAATACCAATACACAAGTTAATTCAAACTTTTCTGCATTACATCATTTTGATTCCCTCTGATTGCTTAAAAATTTGTGAGGATGGAAATACCTGTTTTTGGCTTAGCCAACCACATTAGTTCTCACTAAAAACAGTAAAGAGTGGAAGAAAACTATAGTATAAAGTTTGCAATGACCAATGTGCTGAAGTTCGTATAAAAATTTTAACTGAACAAGATCATAATAACAGAAGCTGGAGTGCAATCAAACAACAAATCCACGTTGAATTACTACCAACACTTGTGTGCATTAACCTGACTGATAAACCAAAAATTTTCTTAGAACTTTCCTAACTCTATTGTTTCTGTATAAAAAGAAGTTATTGTTGCCATATTTGTGAAAATACAAGGACAAGAAGACAAGACAAGAAAGATCAAGATCCATATTAGTAAAATGGTTCTAATCTTCTCACATCGTTAAAAATAAATACTGCCACCATAGAAGGAGGCTTTCTGATTCCAGTGTAAAATTATCACCTAAATGGAATAACAGATTATATGATACTTTTGAAAATCTATTTCCCGCTTAGAGCAGCTGCTTGTACAGATTTTAAATGTTATGTATGCTGAATAACATAGATCTCTCATTTTGAAACAAAAGTTTGAGATGACTCTTACATGACATGGGATCCGGTGGACTAATGAAGAGAAACTTAATTTACATTAAGACAGAACAGTGTTGGAAAGAAAATTTCAGGAAATGTAAGAAAAAAATAAAACAAATGTCCAATAACCTAATAAACCAAATTACATTCATTTGCTTTTCTCTTCTTACTGGACTTATTTTTATAAAGCTGGTTTGGATACAAACAAACAAGTGTCACTATCTACCTCATAATCCAAGTCCAGGTAATCAAATTCTCCATTCGTTCTGAAATGCTGCATATGTCTGTCCAGGGTGAGATTGATGTTCCTCCCATGGCGCTCTATGATGATGGAGTGCCAGTGGTGATCGTCCAAGAGGCTGCCTGTCATCACAGATGTGTGACCATAAATAGAGCCAAGCTGGTTGCTGCCTAAAATGAGAATAGAAACAATAGCAAGTTTCACCTCATGTCAGTTAGGCAAACATTTTCCTCTTGCTCTGTCAATATTTCACCTGAATCATACCAGTCACACAATAGGCTGGAGCAAGTCTATCTGCTGTAAAGCTAATATCTGCCCAGTGGAGAGCTGCTGCCATAAATACAAATAGCTAGACAAAATATAGCAAGCATCTGATCAGAGAATTGTATAAAGAGTTATTCCTAACAGTCGTTATCTGGAGGCAAACCAGGGAAGCAATACCAACTTTCAGCTGTGAAGCTGTTCTCAACTAGGAGTTTTCTGTGTTTTCATCCCTACACTACAGAAATGAGAAGCTGTCATCTTTGGGCCAAGTTGTGAGCATCCTTGGAACTGTACTGATTTATGATTATTGAAGAAGACATGATGCCTGACAACAGACTTTGGTACAAAAAGCCTTTACAGTCTGAGTTCTACACTTTTTAGGCTCTGCCAGTATAGCTGTACAAGCATAGGAAAAGGCTCAATGCAGACTGAGCTAACAGCAGCAAAAAATATCTTCTGCTAACATAGACTATTTAGTCTTTCCTCCTGCAGCAACCTTCCTGTTATGGAATTCAAACTACTAGCAAGAGAACAGTTTTGCAGTTCTCTACAGTATTTTCCAGGGGCTTTTGCCAGTGCAGCTATGCTAGTCAGAGATGACATCTCATTGCAGTCTGACTGACATAGCTAAGCCAGCAAAGGCTGATAGCATGGATCTCAACTGAAGCAGCAAATGACTAATTCAGC
>NW_008588766.1:60360-75499 GCF_000691845.1 Merops nubicus
CACTGCACTGCCCAATAACTCAGTGCAATCTTCCATGTTCTGGATACATGAGAAACCTAAAGCATTTCTGAAGCTAAGAATTTCTTACCATCAAGCCTGGCTGCAACTCAGATATTAATTATGTATGTTGGTAACATTCTGGCAAATCACATTTCCATGGTTTAAGACATTATGGCCCTACAAATGACCTCTTTTTTCTGAAGGTCACTGACCCTTCAACAGCTGCTGGCTAAAAAAAAATAAATAAATAAGATTTTGTGCATGTCTGTGGGCTTCACTTTCTTTGATGTAAAGTCAAATCCAATGCAAAGGGAAACCTATATCTGCCAACATCTCCTCATCCTCCTCCCTTCCTCCTCTATGTTTGAAACTAAGTCACTGGATTTCACCAGCCAAAGTGGACATCTTCCACTGGCTTTGGTGCAGAGACAATACTCTCATGCCTAGGGAGAATAACACCCTAAAACATTACTCCTTATTAAGTGGGTGTGTGTCACAGGGCCTTTTCCCATTTATCAGTCTAGTGATTTAAGAACATCCCTACGAAGCACATATATGTTGAAATTATCATAGCATTATAGAAGCAATCAGAACTGATGCATCTGGAGAAACTGGAAAGGAAGGGGTTAGTATTGCAATTGAAATTGTTAAAAATAGATAACTGCTATAGGAAGATATGCTTTCCTCCTGCTCATCTGCTCACATTGATATTTAGAAAAAGAGCAGGAGAAAATGCTAGTGGAAATAGTTGCTATTCAGTGTAAATAGCACATGCCTGCAAGAGAACTAAGGAAAGTTGCATGAAGTTTTTTCTAAAACTTTTTTGTTTGAAGGGAAAAACAAAAACAAACAAACAAAAAACCTGAAATGAGATGAACATGGGTTTTATTGCAATAATAAATTTACTTTATAAATCAGGTGACTCATGAGCCTGTAATCTTCCACCAGGAAGGAAAAATGAGGTGGAAACTAGAGTAACATATACAAGATTTCATGATAGGATTGCCTGGTAAACTGCTATAACTTTTTTGCTTTCCTAGTCCTGCTTCTAGGACTAGGAAAGCTGCTAAACCTCAACATCATGTAACCTGTAACTTCACCAGAATGATACCTTTTTTGCTGCAAGGTTCTTAAGGGTAACCTTTATTCCTCTAGCACTGCTGAAACTGTCCTTCTCTCACACAAAGACACAGCTGAGGTAAAAAAATTCTAGCAAGGCTTTTTTTTTTTGTTTCCTGCAAATCTGTAATGACAGTTGTTGATCCTGTTGTTCTGTATGATCTTATTTTCAAGGTATCTCATAGAGAATAAAAAGGAATGAATGGAATAGAAAAAAAAAACAATATAGAAAGGGAAAGACCAACATTTTCACCACAATATCTAATTAAATGATATGGCTTAACATATTAATAAAGCAAAAAGGATGTAATAGTTGACCTAAATTTTTTTGTGGAAGAGATAAAAAGTACACAAAACCAAACAACCAAAGCATACCTAAATTTAAATTTAGGACAAGTTTGGCTTTCTTCAGTTCCAAGGTGATATAGTCTCCTTGCTGTCCTTCTCCATGGAAGATTACACCTTCACTTTCAGAGGTCTTAAATTTTAAAGAGATGACATCTTTCAGTGTTTTCATTTTCTTGTTTCTGAATCTGTATGGTAACACTACATGGCCATCAAAATTGATAACATCAGCCCCTAAAGGAAAGAGCAAACAAAGTTGTTGATGAATGATTATATATTCCTGTGGTCATTGGAAAAAGAGACGTGACATCAGAATAAAAAATGTGCAAGTCTGATATGGTATTTATTTATTTAGGTATAAACCTATTTTCTTTTGACCCTAATTTAATAGTATGAAAAGTAAGAAGCAGGCAGGACATAAATTTAATCCACATGATATATATAAAAAAACCCCATGTTTGGTGTGACAAATACTACAACTGCATTCAACATCTTTTGGTTTCTTTCAAATATAATTGCTGTCATGCACACTTTCCTAACTATAATTGAAAATGAAAGACAAATTTCTGAGTGGTCATTAATGATGCCTCTTAATGCCTATTTAAAATCCAGTATAAGTATCTCTGAGGACTGTAAACAGTAGAACGTGAGCCCAAAGAAATTGCTTAGCAATCTTAAAAGATTCCTCAAACTGTATGTAAACCATAAGCATAAGCATTGTCTTGTTCAGCTTTATATGGAAATCTTGGGTAAGTTGTGACATTGGCTAGTTTTGAGAAGAAAGAAGTTCTGTCATTTGTGCTAATTTTTTTCCAGGTTTGGTTTTATTTAAAATCTGGTAAAAAAATGAAGGGATGGAATCATTATCATTTAAAGTCAATTTAATATTAATACAAAAGGTCCATAATGACACTACATAATTTTATGTTGATCTCTACTACAAAGAATGAGCCATAGTTTTCCACAATTTTCTGAAGGCTAGATCCACAGTAAAAAAAGCCACAGAAGTTGATTCCATTCAACAGACATACTTCTGCTGGGTATTAAGTCTTGTCTTTTATTCAAAATACACTTAAAAAATATTCATACTTCTTATTGTCATGTAATATTCATAGCAGTTATTTCACTCTCTGAATGAAATGAACAATGGCATTTCATAATATATTTTTCAGTGACAGCTGATTTTTGTCTGCTTCTGTAGGCTATTTGGTGACTGCTTGCAAATTTTAAAATTTCTAACTTGTTTTTGCTGTTATGGTGGGAAGTAATTTAAATCTTTCAGATTCTTTAAAAAATATAGAAACCAACCCACTCCTGTTATGCAATTAACACAGAAGAATCTTTTAAAATTCTATTAAAACACTTTGTATGCTATACCTAAATAAATGCATATATTTCAAATTAGAATTTGTGGTCTACACTAGCTGATTATGCTAATTGTAATAAGAACAAATGTCAAATACACATTTTAAAAATGCTTACTTTCAACTAATCTCTGAAATAATATTTTACACCTTGATTCAGAGAAGGGCCTAAACAAATGTGTACATCCACGCCTCTGTCTTGAGAATTTAGGAACCACCAAAATGGTTTGCTGAGTCAAGTTTTCTACTCTTGTGTCCCCAGTTGTTATCAAGGAACTGCTTACATATAACATCTATATAGGTTGTTTTGTCACATTTTGTAATTTTCAGAAAAACTTTTCACAGTGATATAAGAGGTATTGGAGTGTCAAAAAAAAAAAAAAAAAAAAAGAGCATTCAATCAAGCTTCATAATGTTTAGCGTTTATTTTCTAGAGAAAAGTATGTAAAACCTCAAACAATATTTCATAAATGATATCTATTTCATTGTTCATTTAAAAAATCCACAACCCATCTTGTATTCATTAACTAAAACTCACCCAATTGAGACTGAGCCTTGCAGTCATGTTGATTAAATGTCTATTCATACATCCCTACACCACTGAGCATAGCAAGTTTTCAAATATAAAGACCTGAGTTAATCATTATGTTGCCATCATTCAGTATTTTCCCCACAAATCACTAGTATAATAAATAGTTTTCTACTGCTTCCAAGTCATTTGTTTTGCTGACACAATGGTCCTCTGCATGCTGATGAAGTATGTGGTATCCATTTCTGGTTGATATAATAATTTCTTCTCTGTAGAGCTTTAATAAATCTGTGTGCATATTCACGTTATGGTCATTGTTGACACAAACTGTTGACTCTCTAAGGATTGTTACAAACTGCACAAGTTGGGAACTTTGCTACCTTACTGAAACCATGTTTATAGTTGCTAAGACTGGGATGAGGGAAGCATGACAGAGGACTGCTGTTGACCTACAGACCCACTTACTTTACTCTAAAGATAAAATTATGGATCTCAACAGAGCGTGGTTCATCAGAGCTTGTGATTTTGCCTGCACAGTGTTGCTGCTTATTAAGCTTAAGAGTTTTCAAGATAAGTAATGCCTTCTGCAAACCAGCATCAAACATGCATTTGAGAGCCTACTTGAGATCAAAAAGTAAGACATGCTATCTCATCTCATGGGAGGAGCACTAAACATGTCAAAAAAAGTTGTGTTAAACCTGGAATGTAAATCTAATCACACTACTTACCTTTTCAAGTTAGAGCAGAAAAAAAAAAGAAAAGAAATAAACTTTCTTCTTCTACTCACAACAGCCAAAGACTCCAGAAAATTCTTCCTGTGGGAGTTAAAAAGATCTAGGGGACTGAGGATACAGATTCTATAATACAAATTTCCTCATGTCTCCAAAAGACAGTCTTTCTCCTTTCTAAAAGATTAATAGGCATATGAAATGCATTTCTGTTTCACACTATTTGTTTAACATATTTGAATTGGTAGCTGCTGATTGTCATCAAACCGATGGGTAATAGCCCCTGAAAGACTTGAAGGCTCTTTCTAAGATTTATATATTTTTTTAATGCACACACATTTTTCAGAGTTTTAAATTTCTGAAGTTTTCATTCCAATCACTTCTTCAAATGCCAAGTCTTCCACAGCACTCTCTCACCCTTAATTACCAGGTTAGAAATAATGTGTGCCATGTATACCTTCCATTCTTGCTTTCTCTCACATTACCTAACTGGAAGTACAAGTTCTAGACTCTTCTTGTCATTAGAAAGAAGAGACGCAGGTAGACAGAGTTGTTATTTGCAAACAGTCATGCAGTATGTATTCATCTTTGGTCATTAGAAAATGAACTAAGACACTTGTCCCCAGAGGTGTCACACTTGTTACTAACAATTAACTCCACAACGAAACACATTACAAACATATAACTTGAATCTACCCCCAAACCTTCCTAAACCTGCAGAGACTTTTTATGAAATTATAAACTTTGACTCATTTATTGTTTATGCCAACTAAATGGTGAAGAAATTTTATTCAGTACATAAAACATGAGCATTATAAACTGACTGCAATATCTCCTATTTATTGGTATATTATATATATATATCATGTATATCATAATGCAGCAATATTTATATGGAACATCACTTTTTTTAATAAAACATGTTACAATACATATTCCAATAACAACTATTTATTAAACTCTAAGTGCAACTAAAATTCTCAGCCTAGTCTGGTTCTCCTGAATGACAAATTCCAGAAATGTGAATCATATCAAAATTAAATATCAGCACTGCATGGTTTATTTTCAGTGCAAGAAATCCATTTAAAAGTTATCAGCATTCAAGGAGGGACACATTTTCTCAGGCACAGATGCAGATGTTGCTCTCAGAAATGAGGTCACTGTAGTTCACATTCTGAGTCTGCATTCAGAAGCAATAGCATGTGATTTCAGAGATGGGGTTATCTTGCATATGCTCACGAGTCAAGTAAATACATTACTTCTGGAATTTGTTTTGAAGAAACAAAGAAAATTATTAGAAAAAACATTGTAACAGAGATTAGATCAATCTGTTGTTTTTGCTTGCCTTACAAGCTGTCAGGGGATCTAAGAAATGCCTTCCTGAGTTTTCCTATGTACTTTTAGAAAAAAACCCCAACTTTTAGAAAAACATGAGAACTGTTCAGGGAAAAAAAATATCTATGTGAAAGTCACTACTACCACAAAAATCATACTTCTATGAAAAGCAAATTTGCTATACAGATTATAAAACTTTTGAATCTACATACAGTTGCTGTGGTGGTACAATTCCCCCTCATTCACGGGCCTCTCGATACAGGGTACAACTCCCCTTCTTGGACCACACAGCAATCCACTGGAAAAGTACAGGCTGCAAAGGGCAGTGTACCAGGGCACTGAGGCACCCCCTTCATGCTCCTGGCTGCCGCCTCCCCCGTTCTCTCGGGACAATATTGACAATAACCTCCTGCTGTGGACCAGAGCACTGAGGTACTTACTCCCCTCCTTATCGTTTTGGATCATCAGTCAGCCCTCTTATGATCTGGTACACTTGTACTTGGATTGTGGCTCAGAGGGAAGATAGAAGAACCCAAATATCCAACAAGTTCTGCACATGCACAACTGACAAAAAAATACCAGGACCCTCAAGATCTAGATATGCGCAAATCAGAACACTGCAACACTCGGGCCAAAATGGAAATTACCTGACAAAAGGCAATTATCTCAGACCCTATAAATGGCAATCCAAAACGAGACTCTGAGGTCACCAGGATCGCAGTGGGCTGCATTCAGCATCTCTCCTGAGCTGGGACTCCTCTCAGGACTGCCTGTCAATGAAGTCATCACAAGACCTGGGCAAGACCACTGCCTCGAGACTCAACTCCTGCCAGCTGAGAGATGCTGATGAATTGTGAGTATTTACTCTAAACTCAAAGGGGGAAAATTTGACTACAAGCTAGCCTCTTTTACCCACCTCTCCGCCTATTTAGGTGTTTGATTTCATGCATTTGCTTTTATGACTGTGGGCATCTACACTGGCCAAGTATTTCTGTGTCTGTACGCTCAGTGTTTTTGCATATACACATGCTTTGGCTGGAGATACCTTACAGTAAGTTAATGTAAATTTTGTCAACATGAAACCTGTAATTAAGTCACTGTTTTACTAAATCACTTGTTACATTAAATGCTGCCAAACTCAGCCTTTGGTTTATCTCATTTTATTAATAAACCTTGAACTGTTGACAAATCAAACTTTGTCAAATTCATCCATGACAACTGCCTTGAACAAATGCTACAAGTGAAAGAAAATTGAGAAGCTTAACCAGCCTTCATAACAAATATATAACAAAATATGTCAGGGTTCCTCTTTCACTAATATTTGTTAAATTTACTTTCTGATGGTTATAGGAACCCCTATATAGAGTATATAATCTTCTCCCTAAGGCCAGCTGGTAACATCTGCAAAAGTTACCTTAACAGTCAGGCAACTGATCCAGAGCTGATCAGAACAATGACTTGGCTTCTGTGGCTTTGTAGATTTACAGCATGTTGTTCAGGAAAAAACAAGTATGCCTTTGGTACCTACCCTGTTGTTGCAGTTACACATCAATGTTCATCACATCATTCATTGAAGAAAATTCGTATCACACACCTAAACAAAGCTGAGTAAAAGTAGCACAGCTTCCAAAACCCAGCCCTGAATTCTCATGTTTTGAAAATCATTCAATTAAAAAAAGAAACTGCAGTAATCTTTGATTAAGCAGCTTTTTTTTTATATGCATAGCTGTGCTGGCAGCATGCACATGGGTCTGTATGATAATTCAATCACCTAAAGATTACATAGCAATTATGCTTAAGAGTTATCATACGTAGACTGTGGTAATGACTTGTGTTCCTTCTATGATGACACTCAGCTCTTCAATATCATGATAATTACCATGATGTAGAATGGCACTTAGACAGTAAACCATGTAATTCCTATAATTGCAGTGTAAATATGCAATTTTTGTCATCCTTAGCCAGGCAACTACCAACATTAGCAAGAAAGAGACCTGAGCCCTCACATAGACTATGTTCACCTGTATTCAGTGAAGCCTGACGGCTTCCAGGGGCTATTTCTACAACATGGGAAATTTAAAAAAAAAAAAAAAAAATATAAACAAGTGAAAACATATTTTTTGCATGACAATATTTTGACATATTAAAAACACCATTTTCAGCTGGTTAGGAAAATGTGTTAGGCCTTACCCCAGTATATGTCTGAGATGCCATGTTAAAACCATTTCATTAGTTAATGGCATCACTGCATTCAACTTTCCTGTAAAAAACAATAAAGTCAGAAGGCTTAAAATGTCTCGACAGGAAATTGGGTGACAAAGGTTACCCCATTCCCAAATCTCAAAGGAACGTAAGTCACCAGTCACAGGTCTTCCTAGCTATGCTTTTATGCTGTTCTTTTGGCCACAAGCAGGATCTGGCAAAACTTGGTCAGGGAACGAAAACTGTATGAAGATATTTTATTTGGTGCTCCAAAATGATTTAATAATTGATTATAAAGAAACTACTTCAAATCTCAATTTCTACCCTTTCTGGTGAGAGAAATATAACTATCCTCAATGTCAGCATCTGAAGAATGTAGAAGTGCTCATTCCTAAAAATGCAATACCAAGACTTCTGCACAGCTACTTAGGTACTTTGAGCAAGATACAGCCTGGAATTACTAATAAATTCTTGCTATCAGACACAGTAAAATAACACTGAGCAGAACAAAGCAGAACAACAAAATATTTTCCAGGAAAATGCTTATCATACGGCAAAGAAAATCAACATTATTAACTGCAAATGTAGCATGTACACATATTTTTAAATCACTACTGATCAGTGAATGATCAGCTCCACAAAGCTGTGGAATAGAGTTAAATACTACAGAATATTTCGGAATAAGCATGTGTACAGAATATTTCACTGAGATTAAACATACAGATTTCGGCACTGCTGATTCACAGTGACCTTAGGTAATGTGAAATAGGTGAAAATATTTCAGATGCTTAAATCTTCTGTTTAGATTAAATTATTTTTAGGGAAAAGGTCGTCACTTGTGATATTCTTTTCTTACCCCATAATATGAGTCTTAGGTCTAATGTACTAACACTATAGCAATAAATAGCATTAAACATGCACTGAACATCTACACTCTCAAAACATCAGGGATGCATCAAAGCATCTCTGGCTGGGCCAAAGTATTCCACATGTGTAGTTTCATTTGTTATAGACACTAGTCGCAGGTACTAAAATAGCATTGCAACAAATATAAGCACATTAACAATGTATTATTTACATATTTTAGTAGCAAAAATGTTATTTTCTCCTAACAAAGCAAGGGATAAGGCTCAAAATCATACCAAAACCAAGTTCACAACGTTATTACTCACTATAAATTACATACACAGAAATTACTTCAGAATACCCTGATCTATTTTTTTAGTAATTCCAAACACTGTCTACACGATAGCATCTCGAATTTGCCACTGGAGTCTTTGCAGCTCGAATCTCAGTGTCCCTAAGTTAGCTGAGCTCATGTTAGAGATGCATTACTATATCTCATTCCACCAGAAAAATGAGGAAGCCGTGTCCCAGAACAGCAGTCAAATGATTGTCTTCTCTTTTATGTTTTCTTACAATGAGGCAGAGAGCCAAAGGCACCGTGTTTGAGCAGTGCCTTTATGCACTGCAGTCCAGCCATAAGGACGTGGCCAACCCAGTGGCTTGAAATCTGCTGCGGGAAAACTGACATTGCCTTTATTCTCTTTTTCAAAAGGCAATGCATCTGTCACAAAGGCAAACAAACAAACAAACAAAAAACCAAAAAAACCCAACCAACCAAACAAAAAAACCACAACAAAACAGCCTGAATCCTAAACCTAATACAGATACAGATGTGGAGTATGCAATAATGTATAATTCTTCATATTCTAGAAGTGTAAGGTGAAGGAAAATAAATTTTAAGTTTCTGTCGTCTGCTTAGGTTCCACTGCATTGAATCAGAATCCTGTCATATTCTGTCAGTGAATACAACTCTTAAGTGAGGTGAATGGTTTGGAATTTTTTTTTCTTGCTTTTCTTTACATTAGATACAATGTATATATGGCAATGTAGTATCGAAGTAGCAAGGAATCTTGTGTCAAGGTGTATTTTTAACTGCATTCTTGGGCAAAAGGCAGGAACTTTACTCTTCTATTTTATTTACGTGCCAGAAACTCTGAAAATAGATCTGTGAGGAAGTATTCTCTGAGGTGATGAAAATGCTTTGTCAAGTTTGGAGCGCAATATCCACTGAATATATGCCAACAGCACTTGGTACTTCTCAAATTTCCTCTAAATTTCCAAGGACAGGCATTTTTTTACTATTATTAACACCATTGTTGTTATAATGCTGGTATAATATTATGGATTTGCTAACTCTCATGCAATTGTCCTTAGAGGTGTGGTTCTTTGTCTGGGATAATTTAGTATCTAGTAGAAAATAAATACAAAAAATGTAATGAATAAGCAGTAGAATAAAAATAAAAAGGAAGGAAAACAATATAAAGAAACGTAATCTAATGATCATGGCTAAAAGTGTTCGCCTGCTTTTTTTTCAGTAGGACAATTGGGCTCTTTCTCTAATTTGTGTAGCTATTGAACTGCATTGCTACACAAGCAAACTGTTGCTTCAGACAATTATTTTGTGATGTGTATACACCACTGCAGTGTTCCGCAGAGTTACACCTAACTTCTGGTTTGAAATGTGAGATAAAAGCAGGTTCTTGGGGAAAATCTAGAGGTCTGGCAAGGTATTAGTTACATTTGAAGGAAAGTAAGGCTTGTGAACTCAGACAGCTTCTAAATATGCCACGAAATTATTGTCTTAAGTGTATGCTTAAGCAGAATTTTTCAAGAAACATTTTAGTTGATGATTTCTTTTCTTACAGATTGAATGTAGCATGAGATTTACAAGTAAATTTTCTTTCATTAATTCTTCAGCTTTCAAAAAGACAACTTCATTTAGAAAAAAAAAAGGAAAAATATTTAAATATGCTATGCTTATACTATGAATTTGATAAATGAAGCAGTGAACATGTTTATAAACATGTTTAAACACAGTTTACAAATTAGACCATACCATATTCTAAGCTTCTATACTGGACCAGAGAGTACTGGTAGAGTACCAAAGAGAACTAAGACAAGACCGCAATTCGTGATAATGTTCAGCTCAGACAGATACTATTCCTTCCATAATCTACTCTAATTATGACTACAGAAACTATTTCTTCCATAATCTAATCTAATTGTGAATCCAGAAAGTCAGTTGTCTTGTATGGAATGAGATGCAGTTTATCCAAAGAACTCTTATTCATGGGGGAGATAGGAGATTGAACAACACAAAAAATACAGTTTCTATGGCAATGTCTTTCTCTGCCTAATTCCAATTATTTGATACCTTAATGTGCTTTTTAGTTCTTTTCCAACCAGAAAATCTCTGCGTTTACATATAAATTGTAGTGATATTTTATAAGTTAGGCTTTTTAACATATATATTTTGTCCTGAGAATGTAATTGATCTTGCTGTGAGTGCACATTTACTTCTCTTTAAAATAATTTTATTCAAATGGTTAAAGTTCAAATTAGGAAAAATATTGAAGGCTGTTATGAAGACCTGCTGAATTCTGAGGTTGAAGACCTAGGTATTTTTAACTATATTTGAACTATAAGGTACAAATTAAACTGTGTAGACTTCATCAGCTCAAAAGTTATGCTGGCATGAACATCATTTACATTCATCACTGATAAAGTGAGCGGTAGCAGGGCATAAAATCGTTCTCTTTTATGAAAACCTCCTCAAGTGTTTCTGACTGTAACAATCATAGTTTAGTTGATAATTTTCCAGGTCACAGTACAGTAGTGTTCACTGAATGGACAAAATAGAGGCAGTTTAATACATGAGGTTTATACTTTAAAAAGTTTTAGTATGTATAGCGTTGCAAGGGTCATTTATGATTAAAAAAAAAAGTTAAAATTCAAGCATCTTGCGACTATGGACTAGAAGCAGAAAAATATTCTCTATGATTCTGTAGCTCTGGTACATCCAAATAAATTTGGCAAAAGATATATGTATAATTGAAATATTCTAAAGAAACTGATCTTTTTGTATTTTATCATGCTGATTTACAAGTCAGAAGTGTTCCTTACAAACATTTAGTCCTATCCTTCATTGTGAAACCCATCATTTGATATTGGATCTCAATGGGACCGTAAGTGAAATAATTAAACTCTGAAATCAGGTACAGTAAATAATTTACTTGAAAACAGCTAGCCTCAACTAATGTTTTCACTGTTTATTAAAAAAGTAAATCACAAGAGTGCCAGGTCAATAGAAAGGACAATTCTGAGTCTCCCATTGTAAATAGCCAAAACAGGTCTCAATCCTTATTAAACTGCAGAGCTCACTCATTACTTAATAACAAAAAATACAGCAAAGAAAAAGGCTGTACCACATCATACAACATTTACACTCAATTTACTCTGTGAATAAATGAGCTACAAAATGGGCAAGACAATCTATTAAAACATTTAGGAAACGGATGACTAGCTGGAGCCCTCGTTTTAATGTTTACAGCTCAATGAAAAGAGGAAGATGCACAGTTGACCTACAAAATATTGATTTAGAATTTCTCTTTCTAATTTATTTTTGAGCTGATGCCACCCAATTCAATCATCTGGTGGTATGTAATCTTTCCACACATTTTTTAATGTCTGGCTGCTCCAAGAATACCCATCACTTAACGCCAAATTCTTTTTTCTGGCTCCTACTCTACATCCTTTATTCACATAATCACTCTCAAACACATATTCTTTACTTCTTCCATCTATGGAAGAAGTGCATATTTAAATTGAACTTTCAAAGGGAGCTGCATACACACTGATTAAGGAATGTGTGGCAGGGACAGCTTCAAGCTGCTGTACTCAATTAAATCTCATACAGTAAAAATCTCACTATCATCACTGAGACTTCTGCAGCTGACTCTAAAAAGCAATGAGTGCAAGACTGAGTCTGAGTTTTGGCCAAGGGACACTCACGTTTATTCTGGAGAGTAGCCTAACAATTGTCTAAGACACACAAATGGGTGCCATTAAAGGCTATTCTAATAGATGTATAGTCTTCCCTTCCTTCTTCCAATTATCATCCTGATGCTGCTACTAATTCCATCTTGCTGCATCAATTTATTTTAGGAAAAGACACAGTACGATGGAGCAGACGCTATTTCCAGCTACAGCATTTCAATTAGAAATTAAGAGCTCATAGAAGAAAATCCTTTAGCACACATGAGAGTGGAATAACTTTTATGTAGTTATAAGATGGTTCAGTTTTACTGTCATGTTTCCAAACTACTCAGAGACAAAGAACCTGTGTTTAACAGCATCAGAAAAGCAGACCACTGCAATTTGGTGTTGGGAAAATTAGTCAACATTAGTAATTCCATCAATTATTTTTCTCTCTCCTTGCCTAACATCTAACACATCAAAGACCATTTGCATCTCTAATATATTCTTTACTCAGTGTCATCTTGCACATTTTCATGTAAGAAAAGGTACCAGTTTATAACTTGCAAGCCATAAAAATTGGAACACCAAACTCCATTGTGTATGGATCAAAGTGGTGAACTTACTGGTGGCTGTTCCAGTGCTCTTCTAGTCCTTTGCATGTATTTTATTGTATCTAATTAAAAAAACTCCACTCATATTCAGATCTATGACTTAAGGCTTTATTTTCATATGATTGAAGCTGATTTAGTTCAGTGAAAGTCTAATAATTTACTCTAACAAGGAAATGGTCCTCAACAATTAAGGACATCCTACTGTAATAGGACATACAGTTGCCAAATTTAAGTTAATGAGTGCTTTATTTAAGTAACAATGAGTAAAAATTTAAGGATCTAGTACTGCATCGGCATCACTTGCAACTCTGTTTACAATCCATAGAAAGGAAGTCCCCAAATGATTCATTATACAGCAGTATGAAATGCTCAGCTTCTCTTATATCAAGTATATAGAGTGAAATAGTTCCCTAAAAGGGAAAAAAAAATATTTTTCTTTCAGAAATGCCCTCCATGACAGGTGGCACTACAGGATAATGCAGGTAAGAGCATATAATCACAAAGTCATTGAGGTCAGAAGGGATCTTTAGAAATTACCTAGCCAATCCCACCCGCTTAGAACCTATTTGCATATTTTATTCTGCCCAAAGTACTGAGTTTCAGTAAACTGAGCTTCCACCTTTTCTGCTGACCTGAAATGGGAAACAGGACATTTGCTTTTACCAGCAAGTGATTTGCCTTCTTTTTGTTTACCAGGCTGCACTTTCCAAGGCCAGTGATATACTGTGTCCTCCTTCCCATGCCAGACATGACTTACTGATAACTTCTTGCAGGCTTTACTGTTTAAAATTTGCTGGTGTTCAAGAGTTTAAGACCTTAAAATTCCTCACTTGCCAGAGCAGTTCTGAAGAGTCTTTCTTCAGCGTGAGTGTGCTTATGGCATCTCAGCTGTCAGCCTGGCTGGTCCTCCCCTGTGAACTGTACCATGTGTTTTAGGTTTCCCTGACCAGTCAGTGCTATCATACCAGTCCCCTCAGGTCTGGATTATTTTTCATCACTAAAAGATTAAAGAAGCCAGAAGAATGACAGCTTCTTCTCAGGATGAGTATAAGGAACTCCATCACATCCAGTTAATGTGGATTAATGTGCAGCAGGTGAAATATTCATAATCACAGATATTGAAATAAATTACTGTTGCAATTTCAATTCTTCATTCACTACTACTGTTTTTATTTTCTGGCCTAATGGTGACTTTTATTTAACTTTTCAAGCTCTAAAGTAAGTACAGACACCAGAATCGAAAACTTACTACTGTGTTTCCTCAAACATTTTTGAAGTGACCGTCTCTTGAGTTACAGGTTCCTCACAGAGCCTGTAAGGTGCAAGAGACAGTAACATATGATCTTAAAACCAGCTGGGCATGCAGCTTTACCTATAGTTATTTTAGAAGCCAGTATCCTTTCCTGAATTCCAGAAGCTTTGAATTATGTAGGGTCCTCACAAGCCTCATGCTCAAGGAGTTAAAAGAACGCATGCCTTCTGTATCAAAGCAGCACACACAAAGCTTCAAGCTCCTGTGGCATCAACTCCTCCATCCTGAAATAAAAGCTAGAAGCAGGCAGAGGTCAGGTTCAGCTCTCTTGGCCTGGGGAAGGAGATGAAGAGGTAGCCTGTGTAATCTTGCAGGAGAGCTCCCAGTAAGAGGCTGGAGTTCGTTGTCCTTCCTAACATGAATGCCCAGGTGGGCAAGGTGGCATGGGAGGTGGCATGGGGCTCTGTGCTGCCCGCTGGTGGGCACAGACCAAGCTCTGCAGGTGACTGAAAAAGGGTTTCTCACTAGGACAGTGCGGTCTTCCCAAGTGAGGTCTCCCCTTTGGAAGGTCCAGACCCAGGTCCTGGAGCAGCCCATTAGGCTCCTCACATTCACTGTTGGCACCATTTAACAGACCAGACTACTCACACCCCGACCATCACGAGGGCCTGAAGGTGGATTGTCTAAAGAGGAGTTGTTCCCACCAGTGTGCTCTGCTTGCTTCCTGAAATGCCTGTACGCCAATGCACACAGCATGGGGAATAAACAGGAAGAGTTATAAACAGGAAGTATATAAACAGGAAGTGTGCGTTCTAAGGGTTATGATCTGG
>NW_008588767.1:0-33556 GCF_000691845.1 Merops nubicus
TAATGCTATTTCCATGATGATGTAGTTAAACATTAAAATTTTAATACTTTACTTTGAAAAGTCCCACAGCATGTTTTATAGGAGCTTTGTTTTGAAAACTCCAAAAGCAGATCATATTGTTGCCACAGAACTGAGGAACTGCTGGAAAATATACTTTCTTAGAGCACTAATATTTGCTATTCCTCATAACACAGCAGAAGATATTAAGTTACATACTGCTCAATCAATTACCTTCAACTTCTCCTCCAGAAGAAGCAATTTTTGAAAGACTTAAATATGTTGTTCCCACTACATCATTTTTTGTAAGACGATCCCTACAAAAAGAAAAAAAAAATGTTAAAAAACGTAAACATAAAGCTGGTCATGCTACACAAAAGCAAGCTACACATGACTAAATGCACCCAAGAGAGCATCTATACAGTTTGTATCACCTGGAATGCTTTAATATACTAACACAGTTTGTAATGGCTAGCTACAAAAGTGGACTGTATCATGAAGAAGTTGTGTGACTTTTACACTATCATCTAAATAGGGATAGTGCTCAGTACTCACTGCATGAAATGAACAATACTCCATGTTATACTAATCAGGTCTCTTACAAAGAAATCATAAAGGAAGATACTTAAAGACTTGCCTAAATACTCTCATAGACTGTAAACATACCTGACTTCTGTAGAACCAGACTTTTCTTCACTTAATATAATTTATCTTGACTTTGACTAAAAGTCATAACTTACCAGTCAACAACTGCAATTTTTATCTTCTCACACATCGAGGGAAACTGAAGAAAAGCAATTAAAATAAAAGAACCCATTACTTATTTCACTTCTGTAGTCTTAATGCCCCAAGTTCCAAAAAGATTGCCGTTTTCTACAGAAACACACAAAAAAATTCCTGACCTTGATTTGCAGGGAAATAATTTGATT
Organism: Merops nubicus; assembly: GCF_000691845.1. NCBI lineage: Eukaryota > Metazoa > Chordata > Aves > Coraciiformes > Meropidae > Merops > Merops nubicus. The sequence goes on from NW_008588767.1 coordinate 927, forward strand.
CCACTCTGGGTTAGCATTTTTCTCAATTATATTTGTGCAAACCTGCAAAAAAATAAAATGAAATCAGCTATAGAGCACATCAAAAATAAAATGGAAAAAAAAAAAGCATATACTAGCTATGATTTAGGATACATCACATCCTGCTTGGCAAGATGAGAGGTAGTATTTAATGATGAATCCTGAGTGGTTTGTGCTGCAATGAGCCAGTAGTCTTCAGCTGGTAAATACTGCTAAACCAATCTGCATATGCCACATACTGACTACTGGAGAGAAAAGAAAATTTTGAAAGTGTTTAAACTTGGGACTGGAGTTACCCTACAGGGAAAAAAAAAAAAGCTTGTTATATGCATTAGCTACAGGTAAATGTGATTTCACTCTAGTACTGATCTCTTCATTACAGCAGAGAAATGAGACAAGGGAACGAGTCAATTCCAGCTTCCTTTATGCAGAGTTTTGAGTAGATAAAGGATATATCTATGAGAGAGCCCGTATTACCTGCTAGTCACGTCTACTGAAGATCCTCTACATTACTGGGCTTGGGAACCTGACTATAACACATAATAGAGGACTGACATTATTCTTAAAAAAAGAAAAAAAAAAAAAAAAAGGATTGGCTAGCAATGAATATAGGTTGTGTAATTGTGCTTCTGCTCAAATTTGGAACACATGAGTAACAAAAATGTACAAATGCTGCTCTAACCTGTCCAGAAAGATCCGCACCACCGGTTACAAAACACAACCAGGAACAACCGGCAGGCCAGCACTCTGGCATGCATCAGGCAGTTCCTGGCACTTCGTCATACAGCCCATTCATGAGTCATCAGCTTTACACCCCTTCTACTCTACCTTGCAGCTTGTCCTCATTTTACTAAGTGAACTTTAGGGCTAATGCTTTTTTTCACTTCCATTATTTCAGTAAACTTAAAAATTTATATTGGCATGTGAAATCTGTTCTCAGGACTACAATTTGAAAGCAAAAATCAGATATTTACTAAATTACCTTTTTCCCAGCAAAAGAAACTTCTACAAATGGATCCACCAGGTTTTTCTTGTCTGCTTCTCCTCCAAATATTTCCTTGACAGTCTGTGCGAACGCATCATCCACTGGAGACATGTCAAGGAAGAAATTAAGGTTTATGCTTTTATATTATTTGTTTGTTCACCCTAAATAATACATTACCCATAGCAATCCCACTGAAGTCAAACATCTTACAAAACTAGGTAAAGTCTAATCTGATAAAATTCTGAACAGTGTTGCTAGTAAAAATTGAGAATTTAGGCTTAGAAGCAATTTCAAGAATACAAATTTTTGGAACATCATATGGAATCTTCATACGTTCCTGAATTTAGAGGCATATCTGTATTTGGAAAACATTATACATGTACCTATAGACATTGTAATTTGTTGTTGCAGATGTAGGTGAGAAGTTATGCTAAGAAGGAATAAAAAGCCACCTATGTTCAGAAAACACATATGGCATCTAATGCAAGAAATACTTGGTCTCAGCAATATAGAATCATAGAATAGTTTAGGCTGGAAAAGACCTTTAAGACCATCAAGTCCAACCATTAACCCAACTCTAGCAAGTCGACTGCTAAACCACATCCCTAAGCACCTTATCTACACGACTTTTAACTGTGTCCAGAGACGGTGACTCAACCTCTTCCCTGGGTGCAACTTGAGACCGTTATAGGGTCGACATAAGTAAAATCTCACTAAAAAAATAAAGGTCAAACTGCTTACAAAGTCCCCCGCCCTCCAAGACTGTTTATTTAAGCTTGTGGTGCTCAGTTTGTGGCCCATACACTGCATGTAGCCTTCTGGGAGTCAGCCAGTGCCTAGTTACCTATTCCCTGTGGCCATTCAGGATCAGGTTGCTGGCAGTAGTCTGCCTTGGCCATCACAGCACCAGCTGACTGATTTCAGTAGTCCTGTGGCCTTTCCCCCATTGCAAAATAGCTGCAGCTCTGAGCATCTATGAAGAACTAGTGGATTACTGGGAAGAGGAAGCTGCAAGAGGCCATCAGCAGTACTACTTTTATCTACTAGGATCTAAATGCCCTTGGAAAAGAGACCTGCAGGGAACCAGCTGTCTAGTAACCTCTTGAAAGTGAGTAGGGATTGGGATCCTACAGGAAGTTGACACATGCACTGTATACTTGAGCTAGACATGCACAGAACATCCAGCTTATATGAAGATCAACTGTACTTCAGTGTTAGTTAATTGCATGTAACTTCTGCAATTGGAGAAGGGCTAATGAAGATGACCCTTTCCCACTACTAGAAGCTGTGTGGCCTCCTCAGCAACAGATGAACATTACTAATCTATTGGGCAGCACATTAGATTATTCATTACAAGAATTAAGTAGATTTACTGAGCATTACCAAACGACTTGAAATGAGCTTCTTAAGCCATCACAGAACTATTGGCTCAAGTAACAATGTAAAGCAGTCAAGATGCTTTATATTCAAGGAATGTTTCTGGACAGCTAACACAAATATTTCTAATAGCAATCAAATACACCGATGGACACACAGTAAGAAGCTACGTACTTTGTGGAATGTCCTCAGCTCTGTAGATTTTGAGAAGGAAAGTGACCCATCGAAGTGCAATTCCAGCAGGTAATAACAGATTGCTCTCCACATCATCTCTTTCATTATCTCTTTCCCGTGTTTCCACCTGTTGTGAAATACAATGGTACATAGTACTTGTTATATAAGAAAGAAAGAGTAATATAAAGAAATCAGATGATTAGTAAAACTGGCACCCACAATAGTCTTCAGATGCAAGATTGTTGTCAGTTTCATTATAAAGAATGAGATTTTATCAAATTATCAGACCACAAAAATTAATCTTACCCAAACTATTTTACTTACATTTTTATCTCTGAAGTACTCAATTGCAGAAGCCCATTATAATCACACTTTTAAAATCATCATCATCATTATTAGATAATGATGATTTTGGCACTTCTACAATGCCAACTTTATGCAATTTTCATACTCATCTCAAGATGAATATTGTGGTAAGGTATCTTACTGCAATTAGAAAACGCATACAACTCTTTACCAGGACGTGCTAGTTTTGTGGCTGTGGGTTTTGGTAGTGGGGGAGGGGGCTACTGGGGTGCCTGTAAGAAGATCCTAGAAGCTCCCCCATCTCCCAAGTCACACCCACCTCTGGCCAAGGCTGAGTCCATCAGCAACAGTGTAAGTGCCTCTGCAATAAACATATTTAAGAGGGGAAAAGACCTGCTGGGCAGCTTCTCTTATTTTGGAGAGGAGTGGGGTAAGAGAGAAACAACTATGTGGACACCAAGGTCAGTAAGGAAGGTGGGGTGCACCAGAGCAGAGACTCCTCCACAGCCTGTGGTGAGATGGCAGGCTGACCTCTCGGCAGCCTGTGGAGATGGATGGTGGAGAAGATGCCCACCCGCAGCCTGTGGAGGACCCCACTCTGGAGTGGGTGGCTCTGCCCAAAGAAGGCAGTGACTCTGAGGGCAGCTGAGGCTGGAGCGGTCTGTCGATCAGGGAATATACCCCGCAGAAGGGAACCACGCTGCCGCAGCTCATGAAGGGCTGCAGCCCGTGGGAAAGAACTTAAGTTGGAGAAGTTAATGGACGACCATCTCCCATGGGAGGGATGCCACGTTGCAGCAGGGGAGGACTGTGAGGAGCCCTCCTCCTGAGGAGGAAGGAGCAGCAGAAACAACATGTGACAAACTGATTACAACCCCCATTCCCTGTACCCGTGAGCTTCCTGCAGGGGGTAATGGGTGATGGGGGATGTGGAGAAACCAGGAGCAGAGCTGAGCCTGGAAAGATGGGAGGATCAGGGTAAGGTGTTTTTAAGATCTGGCTGTATTATTCTGCTCTGATTTGATTGGTAAATTGGTGGTGGTTTTGTTGTTTAAATTCAATTTTACTGTTTCCTCAAGTAGAGTCTGTTCTTTGCCCGTGACCACGGTTGGTGAGTGAGCCCTCTCTCTCCTTCTCTTGACTCTCAAGCCTTTTGTATTTTCTCCTCCTCATCCCACTGGAGGGGGTAGAAGTGAAAGAGTGGCTGTGTGGTGCTTTGTTGCTGGCTGTGTGGGCCTAAACCATGACACAGAACTTACTGCTTCCTCCTTTAAAAATAAGTAGGAAAGAAAATATTTCACCACAGGACTAGACATATCCTTGTGATTTCAAGAATCCTGAGGATAGCAAAAAGGAAGAGTTAATACAGAACAAGAAGCAGATTTTCCATTGTTCTGGGGACTGTATGATAAGGGGTAACAGTATGCAAAAACATCATGCAGGAAGAACAGCAGAACTTCTGCAGAGCTACAGAAAATGGTCAAATAAGAAAACTGTCACATAGCAAAGAGAGCCTGTTTTTACCTTGACAGAACAGTAGATAGTTAAGGACTGGATTGTTAAAACTGCCTGCTGCTTTCATATGCCTCAAATTACTTGTGCCTAACTTGTAACTGTTGATGGGGTTGATTTTCACCTGCAAATATTTGGTGCTTTCCAGTACTCATGTTTCTGTCTAGGCTTGTGTACATTACACAGTAGTGGGGACATTCCTGACTTAGTCCTGGAGCTGGTATCAATATGTTGCTCAGTCTGATCAGCTATGCTAAGGAGAATTACATATCAGCTTGTATGCAACACCAGGCTAACACAACTCTGCTTCTTCCAGGATTTGAAGAAGTATTTGAAGCTAGTAGATCAGCACACCCAGAGCTGGTACAGAGGTTGCTTAATTGGACAGGATGACAAAATAAGCTTTAAGTTGGCCACTTAGTACTGGATGCCCTTGAAACACCTTGTAAATCTTGTTTTACTTTTAAATACTGCTCACAGAGTGAATCATACAGTGTTCAAAAAATTTCAGGGGGACGTGAAGAAATATCCACGGGGTGGAGAGGGGAAGAAAAACATTTATCTGAAACTTACTGGTGGCTCATCTCCAGTTCCCAGGACAAACATGCTGACTTTCATATAGCCTTTAGCTCCTGAATTTGTATCTTCAGGATCACTCAGCAAAAGCCATTTTCTCATGACTGCATGGCCTAAAATAAAACAAACACCACCACCCACCCCCAGTAATATCCATTACAAAATGGCAGAAACCATAAAATCAAAGCAACCTGCTCCATAAAGCATGACTTATCTTAAAAATAACTATTTTAAAAATTTATTCTGTCCTAGTCAGGTCTCAATAGTGTCATTCAAAATAAGAAATCTAGTGATGTTAAAGTGTTCTGGCATACTAATTCAGGGACATAATTATAAAATATTTTTGCATTATTTTTCACATTTTAGGTCTTTGGTACAAAAACTAATATCCAAATTTTTTGGAGTTTGTACTTCAGCCTTCAACTACTGACAGGACTTTCATATTGTCGGATTTTTTTAAGTTAATACTTAAAGCACCAATGTCCAATAGCTTTCCATTAACTCTCTTCTTTGACTAGAAATTTAATAAAACATTTCAACTTCAAGTTTCAAGCTAGGAAAGAAGCTCTGCGTTAACTGTAACTTACCAGGCTCATCATAAATATAGCCAATGTCAATCTGAAATAAAGATCAAAGGCATTATCTCTAAAGAAGTAACAAACCAAACAAATGCTACAGTAACTCCTCTCAAGTTTTTCATGAGTACTACTACACTGTTCTCTTGTCACAGCCAAAAGGAAGTTTACATACCATATTTCTGGGACAAGAAAGAGAAAATGCCTTACATTGAAAAATGAGTGATTTTGAACAGATACAGCAGCCAAGAAGAAAATGTAAGAAAAGATGTACTAGGACTAACAGCTGTAATTACTTTATTCTTTCCTCAGATCCCCAGCTTTTTCATTTATCAGAGAAAGAGCGTGAGGCTAGCTTACTGCTTCTTGAATCCCTCACGTTCCTACATTATTTTACGTTCAGACAGGCTTTTCAGAACTCTTTTGTTTCTATTTCCTGTTCACCATGTCATTCTTCAGCTCCAGAAATGAAGCTTAGGTTTTTTATGAATAATTTCCTTTTTCTTTTATGAAGATGCTGTGCAATTCCCAGCCCCACCCCCCACCTCTCCCCCCAGCTGTGTCAAATCTGGCCAAGACTGCACATATATCACGACTGTATTCATTGTAGCCGATTTCAAACATGTTCAGGAAGGCAGGTATGTTTGCTCGGGGCTATTTGGGCTAGTATTTCTTGCAGGTAAGGTCTGAAAGGCTGATTTTTGTAGAGAGAACTACCCTTAGTGTTTTTTCCTGGAATGTGTGCCTGCAGGAACAAAGTAGCTGAGTGACATGCTGCCGCCTGCTTAGTGAATGATCAGTCCTCCACAGAGCACTGTGTCACTCACTGTTTGAATCATCAGAAATTACATAGATAATAAGCAGTGAGAAACAAAAGCAACCATCTTTGTGACAGAAGCTGCTTCATTTAGAAAAGAACACTCTTCCATACTTATATATTTTTGTGAAAAGCTGGTCTAGAGACTAGCAGACCAGGTCTATATATGCAGTGCAAAATAAGCAAACAGAAAATACAGCCAACACTGGACGCTGGAAATATTACAATAGTCCCCTACTGGATCTCAGTAGCCATTACAACTATCATGTGAATTCTTTGGCTGTATTGCTTTAGGAATAACTTCAACAGCCACATGCCTACCTCCCAGTATTTACCATAACAAATGCAAATACTCAGTCTCACTAGTATCATCAGAACCACAGAAATTACTTTAACTAAGAAGCTTTTCCATTATCTCTTTTACTTAAACTTCTCACCAAAGCAACACCTTTCCACATCACTTGAGAATGTGTATCTTTATGCTGCCATACATACCACTACTCTGCCTCTCAGCTACCTATTAAAATTATCTCTTCAAAACCTACCTCATACCAAATAATCACCCTGATACTTTTTGAAAAAAAATACTTTTTGGTAAATATTTTTTTCTCCTGGATGCAAGTTAGATAACTTGGTATAAAACCCACAGTTTTTCTATAACAATAATCTTCTACTCAAATAAGAAAACTGATTACTAGTGCTTTGAGCAAACAGTCTCTAGCATGAGAAGCAAGAACTCATCAGGTAAATCTTTGGCTCCACACTAAAGTAGTATAAACTTAAACATTTAAAAGAAGTACATAAAAAATTTCTCTCATTCTATTTAATTTAGTCAAGATGTGGAAGTTTTTTGTACCCACCTTAAATTCTCCCATTAGACAGTCTGCTCGCAGAGAATGAGAATCATACACCTAGGAAGACAGACAGGCATGAAACAGGAATGTTCCTAAACACCATGGTGAAATGACCAGGCAAGGCTATAGGCAGCCTGCAGCCTTTGGAACATGCACTACTTTTCTTACCCGAATGCTAACTGTTTCATCAAGCAACTCTAAAGGAGTCATATGGACATTGTAGAAAAATATCTGTTAAGGAAAAAGCAAACAAAAGACATATCTCAGAATGACAAACATAATTCTCTGCACAGAAAAGGCAAAAATGTTCTTTTAATAGGCTTGTGAAGTGTGCCCGCTGCAGTACCTTGCCTGTTTGCCAGATATATTATATGCTAACTTAGCACAGAATAAAAACCTAAATTTAGTAAATAAACTTAGTAAAAAATGACAAAAGACAGTCATAACTTCTGTTTGGATGAATGCAGTAGGCAAAGTTGTGCTGCAAACTTTGAGCAATCGCTCCTTGCTCCATACTTTGCATTTTCCTCAGGGGAACAGCTTTGGGAATTATAGATTGTTCATTTTCCAGGACATTCAACCCTGGTCTAACCAAGGTCTTGTCTAGGGCTAGTGGTGACAGTGGCTGTAATGATTTGCACCTTTGAAATAGATCTGACAGTTTGACAGCATGAAGATAAATATACTACTTATTAGCTTATTTGTTTTATTAATAGTATATGCCTCACTAAGTTTGGTCTTTAAGCCCAGCTATGTGCCAGTCAGTACTTTATCCAACAAAAGGGAAGGGTACATAAACACAGCCCATCCTGTTCCAGTTTTAGCCTAGTCTGGATACTGACACTGCCTAGGAATTGATTCAATACAAAGTACAACTGGCTTTCCCCCTTCCCTGTTTTTCACTACTGTTTCATAAACCTTAACTGCTACCTACAGCTTAGTTCAAGTCTCAAAGTTTTATAACTTCTTTGTTTTTGCCTGCATGTGTTAAACATGCTTGCCACCCGTTCCAAAATCTTCTGAATTTTCCGCCCATGTCCAGGTAATGAGAGTTAACCCTCAGCATTATCTCTGCTAAACTTAAGCTTTGCAGCTTTAGTCTTCCAGACATAGGATCATCCTTGTGTCCCCTTGAGCTTCAAATTCTCTCCTGTATTTCAGTGTGCTTGATGTACACACACACCACCCATGCTGTATGGACAAACAAATCTAGCTGTGTTTACACATATAATTTTCAAATTTTGTATGGCAGTCTTATTGCACCAAAGCATTGCACTAAAATCTCATCTGCACACACCATAGATGTCTACAATGATTCCTAATTTTTTTTGTGTGAATTTATAACCTGCGTGCAACTATTTAAGGTCATTATTATGTCACATGGCCAACTGTATCAAAGAACATGTTCCATATGTCTCAGCTGAAGTTTGACTTCCTTCTAGGCAGCTTTCTCTAAGACTGCCAGCCATAGGGGTGTGTTTAGTGATATGAATACATGAAGAATGGGACTGTGAACTGCAAAATGCATATTAGCCATAATTACCCTTAATTATTAGCATATTATTATTAATTTATCAGAACAAGGCTATAGTAACTATTTTTCTATGTTTCATAGGATCAACATTTCAACTACAGTGTCCTTATGCCACTCACTTCATCAAAATATGGGTTGTTTCCTCTTTTGATTCTTGTTCGGTGTGTCTGCCCACAAACATGAACCTTGACTACTGGTTTTATGTTATTTCCAGGCAACTGACGACCTTCAATGACTCTAACACGAATCTGAAGAAAAAAAAATCAAATATTCATATTAAAGCATTCCGTATGTTACAGTTATCATCCTGGTAACAACAATTTCTTCCTACACTACCAAGAAAGCTAGCCAACACCTGAAGTAGCTGGCAGATATACACTGGACAGACTTTTCAAACTTAATTATGATAGTAAGCATAATTTTACAAGACAAGTTGGGGATAATTATTGCAGTAAAAATTCTTTTACTTGCTGTTACTAATTTTTAAAGCTGCTATTGTAGTTTGAAATCTATGCAACTACACCATAAATAAGATTCATCTAGATTTCAGTCAGAAGTGTACAAAATTGGACACTTCTCCAACAGGCAAGTTTGAAGAATACTTTTGAAATACAGGCTTTCAAATGAGGAGGCTAATTCTCTCTACAGTGTATTACATTTGCACAATCTAACACTAAATTATACTCTGGGTGTGTGAAAGGTCCAATGCCATGTCAGGTAGAGAAAGGGAACATGTGATATCTAATAAATCTGTTACCTGGAAATCTTGTGGTTTGTTAGAAAGGATCCTCCGTGTGTTCTTGCCTTTGGTGATGCGTTTAGCTAGCTGGGCTTCCTTCGTGCCACTTGGAACTGTTGGTGCGATACCACCAACTGGACCGTCCAAGTCATCCTCATAACCTCCATCACCTTCTCCATCTCATACAATAAAAAAACAATGCAATAAATAAACAAATAGTACAGCTTGATGACAAAGTTAGAGGACCGAGGGTCTGATATCCAAGTGTTCCACTAAAATTGTATTATTTTAATAATTGTTTTTACTAATGACATTTTTCCAACTCGTTTTGAAATCTACTCATTTTAGCCTGCTTAAGAACAAATTTATAACCTAACCAAACTAAGTGTAGCTATGTCCCTCTTCAGGATGCAGAGTATCTTATGTAATTCCCATAAACTTTTTTGAACCAAGCCATGGAAGCTTTAGCAAAGTACAGTTCGGCTGTAATCCTCATCACACCAGTTCACAATACATGAGAAGCGATTAATTTTATTCCAGTTGAAGATGTATCCCAGCAGCAAAACTAGGCTATAGCACAGCTTTGGTTTTTACTTCAGTATCTTGAAAACATGAAGACATTTAGGGTCTGTCACCCAAAATAAAACTCTGAATCCTCCTCCACAGTACTTAACTGTGGAATAAGTTAAAAGTCTCTTAGCAAGCCTCTTTGACAGTTCTAAATCATAGTATCTCTGTGGAAGACTGTTCTACAACCACATGACACCACAATACTGGATTATTCAGTAAGATTCCAGTACTGCAAAACAGGACCCGTAAATATCTAGACCACAAAAGTGTGTTACTCCCTTGTGTTTTCCAACTTCTTCTCTAAACTGAAGGACAGTTACTATAGTAAAATCTACAGGAAGAACAAGCTGTGTCTCTGATGGTTAGCACTAACAGAATATTTGTTAACTTTCTGAATTAGTTTGCCAACACAAGGCAATGATCACTTTGCATAATGAAGTCTTCAGTAATCCTTGTAAGAGACATATAAAGACACAGAGATTGACATGCCACATATTTTATAACCGAAAGACGCCACCTCCCTAACATCTCTCAAAATCCATCTGCATGGCTGGACTCACGCAAGTGATTGATGGCACACCCTGACTTAGCACTTAATTTTTAATTTCTGAAACAGTTTTAGCAATCTCATCTGGGGAAGTGATTTCATTTCATGGGAAATAGCTATTTACAATAATTAACTAAGGTGCGTTTGCTAATTTGCAGTGAAATAATTTTCATGCAGTTCTGGATTCTGGCTCATAACCTGTCATGCTTTGCTTTACCAGTATTGCCTTATTATTCAAGCATATTTAAAAAAAAAAAAGGAACATAACCTCATAAGTCAGTGTGCATTTTTGGCCTTCAAGTCTACATTTCTATAAAACTATTTCATAGTGTAGTCATTTAACACAGCTTTTGTGTTTGCATTAGCTACCCTTCCACTCCCCAAGAACACCTCTTGGTGATTTCAGTGGAATCAAAATTTAACTACAGAAGATTTCTCATTTCAGTTTTATTCTTTCTTACGTTATTATCATCAGCAGAAAATGGTCAAACTGATTCATCTGTCCTCAAACATATATGAATTATTACATTTACTTCTTGCTGCACAAACACAGCCTGGGTATTAGGGTAATTATTTGCCTGTCAACTGCAAAAACCTGTTGTTACTTCACAGCTCTTTAAAGAGTCTGGAAAACCAGAGGATCTCAAAAACACTCTCAGCAAAAGCCTTGTTACTATGATATATAGAGGCCAAAGAATATTCCCTATTGACCACAATATTTCATAGGCTAGTCAAGTATCAAGCCTAATATAAGATACAACAGTGTCTTCCAAAACTTACTTATTCCACAGGAAAAAAAAGGTTTAATGATTCAAGAAAATGTTTTCACAAAGCTCCTTGACATTGAAACTGATAGAATATATTTTTCCAAAAATGTGACTTCCCTGGTTTTTGGTTAGCCCCCTAGCATTACAGCAGATAACTGCTATTTCTTTGAGCATTCAAAACCTTTTCATTCCTACACAAAAGCCAGCCAGAAGAACTTCTAAGCAACATCATTCTTTTGTAACCTGATTCCACTGGAGAAAATGATGCTGAAAACCATTTTAAGTCACAAAATGCCTATTTTCTTCCTAGCTGTAATTCTGAATTATCCTTAATTTCCTTAAAATCGCTCCCTGGCAGTCTTGACATGCTTGCTTCTGGTTACATTTTTTTCTGATGAACAATACTGCCCTACTTAAATATCTCCATGTTTTTTTAGCAACAAATTTCTGAGAAAAGTTTGAAATACCTTCTTGGGTGTTGGTCCCTCCTGGATCATTTGGATTTGCAGGTCCAGCTGGTGGCTCATATCCTACTACCAAATCAATTGTTGCCTATCAAGAAATACATGGGGTTTTATGTAGCACACAGTACTCACAACAATTGATTTAAAGCAATAAGTTGTTCTAACACTGTACATGAACAGGCGACTATTCCTAATCATAGCACAATTTATTGTAAAATTTCAGCTATTAGTAAACTAATAAACTGTTATTATGATACAGATACAAACAGTGAAGATGACATAATTTGCAGATAATGGAATAAGCTCTAAAATAACATCTATCAAGTGGAATCACTGCATTTGTACTTAGTAAAATCTGTCACGATACCATTATACAAGATATTCTACAAATGTTAATTTATTTAGTTCCACAATATTCATGGCAGACTAGATCACATAGAAAAACTATGATCAGATAGAAAAACAAAGGCAGTGAGGAATAACTCTATCTGATGAACAACATAACAAGTCTGGACCAAGTTCCACAGTATTCATGGCAGACTAGATCACATCCTAAATGTGCAGATAGAAAAACAAAGGCAGTGAGGAATAACTCTATCTGATGAACAACATAACAAGTCTGGACCAGAAGTAAGCTCTCCTATCTGGCTCTTGTAATTGCTTGTTCATACCTCCATCCTGGAAGAAAAACACGATGTCATTTTCCATTCTAATTATAGAACTGTCTTTTTTGTGCCTGACTGAGGTTTTGGATTGTTAAACAAACCATTATTATTCCTAGTTGCCACAGTAACATGAGGAGTCAGCAAAAAAAGCCCAACACTGTGACCAACTATCATATTAAACTTCAGCTGGTGAGATATTGAAATTACCCTTAAAGCCTCTTAGTATTAAGTGTATTAGAATGCAGTATGAAGAGCCTTAACAGATTGACTGCACACACACAGAAAGGTCTCAATTCTAGGAACGACTTCATTAATAACTAAGTTAATAATCAGTTATCTGTTAAATTTTGTTAAGCAAGTTCTTGTGTAACTTTCTGAACTGAGCTGGCAGTGCACATGCACATGATTATGTGCCTTCTAGAATCAGTGTTGACACAGGTGGATATTAGAAAGAATACAGCAAAAAAAGTGCATATGGGAACTCCACCTGGAATTTATGAATATGCTCTTTTTCAACATTAGGTTGATTTTAATGCATATGCTGTGGCCCACGCTGTTTATAACACATATATACAAACACATAATACATACACAGAAAACAATTTCTTTAACTTAAAAGTTATTAAACAAACTCAGATGGTATGGACATAATATCCTGTTATGAACTTCCTCTGTCTGGACGGAGCTTTTGCTAAAAATTCCAAGCATTTAATTTATGAAGTAAAAATTACTTGAAAATATTTTAGTTTCACTACTAGTCCTGTTGTTGGAGTGTTTTGATCAAGAATACAGTAAAGTAAGGAAATGTAAGCCACTCACTCCAGTTTCTTGTCCTCTTTCATTTAGCAGAGGTATTAGTTTAAAGGGAAAAGATCTGCTTTGGTTTCCCACAAGATCCTTGAGTGCTACAGAGGCACTGCCAATTAATCTGAAATGAAGTAAAAATCATTATTAGAATGCAAGTATAGATCAAACAGAAGTTCCCTTTTGTATTTTGCTAGTGTCTGTTAGTCAACCAAGTAACTCCAGGCATGACTTGAAAACTCAAGATAAAACAAAAGATCATTGCAAATGTTATCTAATGATTGTCTACTCTTAATTTGCATTTTCTGTTTCACTGCACTTAAATGTGCTGGTGTTCTTTACGGAAGACACAGCTTTAACCTAAATTTAAATAAATTTTATGTGTATTTCTGAAAATAATCTTCTGTGTAACTTTCAGCAGCCATATCACTTGTTCCAGCCACTGAATTCTCATTGGTGAGCTAACAGATGCAATACTTTCTTTGCAAACTCTCAGATGAGAGGTAATGTATAAAAGCTAGATATGACACCTGTTGTACTACACAGACACAAAAAGACATACATACATCTCTGTAACAAAACCAATGCAACAGGAAAAAAAAATGTAATCTAGTGTGCTTACTAGAGGCTTCAGAAAATTCTCCTTCTTGGCTAAACTCTACATTTTGGAACAGGTTCCTCTCCTTGCCTCTAAATTCTCAGAATGTTTCGATATGGCTCTAGAGAGGCCTACCAAAGGAAGCTGCCTGGGAGATCTGATATTATGTGGCAGACTCTATTGAGCTACTTCTGCTTACTTTGGGACTGCATCTGTCACCACCACCCTCTTCAAAAAAATGTGAAAACCGCATGCACTTTTAACCTGAGGAACTTCTTTTAGGCAGAGTTTCTAACAGTGTGGCATAGGTCTAATTATATCTGGCACTGTATTTTGTTCCCAAAGCATGTTATAAGAGTTTACTCCTATACTGAAGTGGATTATTGGAATAACTGAGATTTTTGCCAGTGAAAAAAAACCCAAATGATTGCACCCTGCAAATATTACAATGAACATGTTCTACAAATAAAATACCAGCTTTGCTGCCAAAGCAGAAAAAAGATCTGTACATGGAGAACTTAACCGAGGTCCCTTTGAATAGATTGCAGTGTTTTTTCATGGAGAAGCTAAGGAAGCAAGAACATTTTTTGGCACAAAGCAGAAGCATTCTTATAGCTACCCTCAGGTGCTATGTCATGAGAACATAACTTACTTTCTGCAAAGTACATTAGGACAGGAAAGTAGGAAACATTTACTTCAAAAAGGGCAAGAAGGAGGACCCAGGAAATGACAGAGCAGTCAGTCTTGCCTCCACACCTGGAAAGGTGATGGAACAGCTCTTCCTGGAGGTCATCTCCAAGCACATGGAGGGAAAGAAAATTATCAGGAATAGACAGCATGGATTCAGCAAGGGGCAGTCACACTTAACCAATCTGGTAGCCTTCTATGATGGTGTGACTAGCTGGGTAAGTGATGGGAGAGCAGTGGATGTTATCTGGCTTAACTTCAGTAAAGCTCTTGCCACTGTCTCCCATAACATCCTCATAGGTAAGCTCAGGAAGTATGGGTTAGATGAGTGGACTGTGAGATGGATTGAAAACTGGCTAAACAATAGAGCTCAGAGAGTTGTGCTCAGCAGAGCAGAGTCCACTTGGAGGCCTGTTGCTAGTGGTGTTCCCCAGCGATCACCACTGGGCCCAGTCCTGTTCAGAATCTTCATCAATGACCTGGACGAAGGGATTTAGTGAACTTTCAGCAAATTTGCTGATGATATGAAATCAGGAGTGGCTGACACACCAGAAGGTTGTGCTGCCATTGAGAGAGACCTGGACAGGTTGGAGAGCTGGGCAGAGAGGAACCTAACAAAGTTCAATAAGGGCAGGTGTAGAGTCCTGAACGCAGGGAGGAATAATCCCATGCACCAGTATAGATTAGGGGCTCACCTACTGGAAAGTAGAGTCAAGGAG
Organism: Merops nubicus; assembly: GCF_000691845.1. Lineage (NCBI taxonomy): Eukaryota > Metazoa > Chordata > Aves > Coraciiformes > Meropidae > Merops > Merops nubicus. The sequence goes on from NW_008588767.1 coordinate 16,215, forward strand.
AAGGACCTTGTGGACAAGTTCACCATGAGTCAGCAATGTGCCTTTGTGGCTAAGGCCAATGGTAGCCTGTGCATTAAGAAAGCAGTGACCAGAAGGCCTCAGGAGGTTCTCCTCCCTCTCTTTTCTGCCCTGGTGAGGCCACCTCTGGAGCACTGTATTCAGTCCTGGGCTCCCCAGTTCAAGGGAGACAGGGAACTACTGGAGAGATTCCAATGGAGATCTATGAAAATGATTAAGGGACTGGAACATCTCTCTTACGAGGAAAGGCTGAGAGACCTGGGCCTGTTCAGCCTGGAGGAGAGAAGGCTGAGAGGGCATCTTACCAATGTTTATAAATATCTGAAGGGTGGAGATGGTCTCTTTTCAGTGGTGCCCAGCAACAGGATGAGGGCAATGGGCACACAACTGGAGTACAGGAAGTTCCACCTCAACATCAGGAAAACCTTTACTGTGAGTGTGACAGAGCACTGGAACAGGCTGCTCAGAGAGGGGGGGGAGGCACCTTCTCTGGAAACTTTCAAAACCCACCTGGACACATTCCTGTGTAACCTGCCACAGGTGAACCTGCTTTGGCAGGGGGGTTGGACTAAATGATCCCCAGAGGTCCCTTCCAACCTTTACCATTCTGTGATTTCCTGCAAATGTAATAATTCCCGGTATTAAACATTACAACCTGGAGCACAGGAAGTTCCACCTCAACATGAGGAAGAACTTCTTTACTGTAAGGGTTCCAGAGCACTGGAACAGGTTCCGCAGGGAGGGTGTGGAGTCTCCGTCCTTGGAGACTTTTAAGACCTGTCTGGATGTGTTCCTGTGTGACCTGCCCTAGACTAGATGGTCCTGCTCTGGCAGGGGGGTTGGACTCGATGATCTCTGGAGGTCCCTTCCAACCCCTAACATTCTGTGATTCTGTGAACCTTTGCTTAGCAGATCGCAAAAAATAACTACACTGCCTGTTTGATCTGTTAGAATTACTTCAGTGCTGTTACCTCCTCAGTTAATTTTGCTTTCCCAGTTCATCTCAGTTCTTCAATCCCAGTTGTCTTCTTGATAATTTTGACTCACTACTTAAACCTTTCACTCCTGCTCACCAAATTGCCACAGCACAGTAATATACCAGCTATGCCTCACATATTCATCACCCAAAGGGGATGGGATAGATGTGAAAAGTAGCTTAAAATCAGGCTATGCTGCAGAGAAAATGCATGAAGCTGTACTAATCTTTAAAATGGCCATAATTGAAACTCTGATGTCATTTCTAACACCTGCCTTTCCTCCCTTTACTGAACAGATTCCTGGATTCAGTATTGTAATCTTGATGCAGTGTCCTCTTAAAAAACTACGGAAATACACTTAGTTATTTCAGTGAGTTATTTCAGTGATTAACCTTAGGTACATTTTAACTTTTTACAAATTGCTACACAGAGGTGGACATTAGCTGAAACACTGACTCCATGCATTTCTCAACTTCAGGGAGCTTAAGAAGCAATTTCTCCTGTTATGCAATCAAAATTGCATTCAACCCATAAGATAAAGCTAGATTAGGAACATCAGATACACATGCAGTGGTCTTATCCCTCCAGCTGCAGCAGTATTCGACATTGCTTATGATTTAATGTAGCAAATCAAGACACTAAACACTAATGTCTACATAGCTCAGGAAACAACAGTAGGTGGTCTCTCAAATAGAAAGAGGCTTTATTTTATCCCTTGTGGATTCAACATTCCAAACATTGGTGTTATATGGAAGTCAGCCATGTAAGCCTGACATTATGCACCAAAGATAACACCTTCCTCCATATTCCTCCACGTAAAGAGTAGATGTCGTGCAGACAGACACCTAGACTATTCAATAGTTCTAAGAACGGGAGAAAAGGTTCATTCCATAATGTTGGCAAATCCCAAAGCAGTTAACAAAAAATAAAGAGAAAAATGCATTAAGCTACCCTATATTACATAGATTTGTAACATGTTAATAGCTTTGAAAGCAAGTAAGCATAAGCAAATGGGAAACCATTCCTACAGCTGAAAGGAAAAAATGCTTGAATTTAATTTACACAGCTGGATAGTGAAAGAAACCAACTTCTCAATATAAAATTAATCAACAAAACCTTTCCAAATATTCTTATTTTCCCCAAATCCTTCAACTGACTAAGCCTTCCCATTTGAGAATAACAGAAACATACACAGGTTGAGGTATAAGAGAAAGGAAAAACCCTGCAAGACTACGTAAAACCAGTTAGGCCAAATATGATTTTAGAGAAAGACAAAGAAAATACTTTTCTATGTACATTTGTAGAAAAAAATTTGTAGCCTTGCTATTTTGATTTGATATGAGCTGGAGTGATTAACTCCAAAACAATTTCAGTTCAGAAGTCACCCTGTCTCAAATCATCCACATGATTGTTTCAGCAACCACACCCTCCTATCTGGTGACATTAACTCAAGAGCAGATGTTCAACATTAGTCCTTTTGAAGTTTTCCAGTGTAAATTTCCATTTCTACATTCCCATCTGTCCTGTGCAAATGATAACTGTGCACATATTTGAATATATACTAAATGTCTGTAAAATTCTGATCACCTTGAGAGACTGAAGAGGGAGTCAGGTACACAGACTACTTGCTTGCTACTAGTTGCCTCTAAAGTCCTTTGTTTCCCTCTCCTTTTATGTTTAACAGGCTTTTTCCACTTTAGCAAGAGTGAGGAATCTCATATTCAGCCTATACATATCTTAACCTACTTCTAAGCTTCAGCCAAATCCTAAGCTCTAGGCAGTTAGTCTCTCGCCTTCTCCAAAGTGGTCCTGTTCACTGCATTGTTCCACCCCTTCCTTAGCAGAACCACAGAACTGAAGAGGTTGTAAAGGACCACTCAAGATTATCTAGTCCAACCCCTCCACTCAAGCAGATTCAGCTCAAACACGTTGCCCAGGACCATATCCAGTCCGGTTTTGGTTGTACAGCAACTCAATGGCCGAAGTAATATTTTCAAAAGTAGCAAGGAATGCCTCAAGGTCTTTGCTGGGTCTCATTTCTGTCACTTGTACACATCTTGGAGAAAGCCTTTTCCCCGAGATGCTTCTCTCAGGTCTCTAATCTTTGGGCTGAGTCAGGTAAGACCAAATCAGTCAAGTCAGACAGCCGCAGCTGTTGCTGTGCCACCCCATCCATTACAGGTTCATTGCTGTTTAATGCTTTGTTGCAAGTCTGCTACTGTATTTGCTTCTGATATGTAACTAGACCCACAGTCCTCTGCACAACCACTGTGAAGTTGCTGTGCTCCTCTGAACTCTGTAGACTTGTTACCTTCAGATAGTATTGCATAGAACCTCCCTCTGAAATCATGACTTTCAAGGTGGCAAGGAGTCTTCTCCTTCTAGTACTGCTGAAAGGACTTTCTGTCACCTATTCATCATGAAAAGACACTGCTCTTTGCTGGAGCTATTTCAGCTTCCTTTCTCTTGCCCAGGCAAACAACATTTGCCATTTAATTCCAGACTGCACTGGTTTCCTGACACCATCAAGTAGGATAGTTTCTCCTTTCAGGATAGCTCAATACATCCCCCGATCTTTTGTGCATCAGCTGTTTTGTCAGGAGATGGCAAATGAGTATTGTTTGTTAACTCTGCTTTCATCATCCCCAAGACTCCTACATGTATAGTGCCCAGTTAGCCATCGTTCTCTCTCTTCCAGCTTTGCAGAAGTAGAGCAAAATAACTGTCCTGACACAAGCAGCTTAATCATTCTGGTCTACCCCTGAATAAGACACCAAAGACAAATGCAAACTCCATATTTAGTAGCAGATTTTAAATCACTTTGAACATACTTATCAGTACCAGGCCTATGATACTTTCCCTCCAGTAATTGAAGGGAAATACTTGGCTTATCAGAATGAACTACTGATGACCAAGCATTAAACACAGCATTGCACTGGTGCCAAAGCTAATTAATCCGTTAGTGCTGTGGTTAGCACTTCCTGTTAGCTGCCCAAATAACCAAGAGAAGTGAAACTTCACACCCATTCCTGGATCAGGAAATGCTAACTCACAGTACCAACCATTTTATTACTCCTCCTCTGTTAGAAGGTAGCAATTTGTACTAAATTCTTTAGCATATCACAGCCTCCAGCTGTTCACATGCTACTCCTGCTGGAAGCCCAGAGATTTTAATCCCCTGAGAGTCAAGCATTTAAATTCTTTTGACTTATTTTCAAGGGTTTATTTTGGCAGAGGTTTAAATTGATTATTCTCATCTGCAAAACTGATCCCACACTGCAGTTATAATTGCTATACTCAACCTTTCTTTCCCAGTGTTTATGTTCCATTATAAATTTTATGCTACAAAACCAAACACTTGCCTTCTGTGCGTTGTGGTTTAAAATTTTTATGATGAGCAAACCAAATATTTTTACCTTCTTTAGCAATGATAACAGTCTTTCCAAGAACAAACTTCAAAAGACAAACAAAGCATAAATACTATCTTCTACGAGGCAGAAAACTTCAGAACTGAATCTTAGCCAGGCTAGATCTTACATGCAATGCAGGCAAGGAAAACTTGCAACTATGCACAGCCACACTGACATAGAAAAGAATCCCCAGAAAAAGGTACAGCTGCAGGAGAATTCAAACACTCTAGAAATTATTTAACTATGGGAAATACTTAAGCATGATTAAATAATTTGCTGCACTGTTCATTTGTGGCAGCATTTTTCTGCTTGACACAAAGGGTGTGCCCAGACTGTTTTTCCTCTGTGTTGCTAGGTTACTAACTGCCCAAAGAACATGGGGAAACACATAATCCCGGCTCGCTTTCAAACAGAATGAAAATCACTTCACTCAGACACCACGGTAACTTCCTGTTAACATTCCTTTTCTTAACTTCACAAAGACAACTGGAAATTACTGGGGTGGCCTGTGTGTTGGTTTTTTGGTTTGTTTTTCTTTTTTTTTTTTTTAACTGCACAAAGATTTCTGTTCTGTTTGGAGAGTTTGAAAACTTTCTACTAACAGTATTAGGCATAATAGAAAACAGATGTGTTCTGTTTTCAAATATCTTTATGCTGGAAAATCTAGCTAAGCCTGGATTGTATGAGTCCTCCCTAGTGTATTCCCATGATGGTCTGTCTGCATACATGTCAGTGTGGTTGGCTTTATTTATCTTCCCCAATGACTGTGTCTTTTTACCACAAAGAGCACTCATTTAATCTATCAGCAAAAGTTTAGTGATCCTGTAAGAGAAGCAATAAATTTTATCTCCAGGAAAAAAGAAATGGAAAAATATTCAAATGTTCTTTCCAATTTGATTTAAAGAAACATGCCAGAGCCATAAGATCAGTGTTTTGGCAGTGTTAAAACAGACTAACATCCATTGTGCTCCTCCTCCTGTGTCAATATAAGAATGAGCTGGATGAGCAGCTATGGAAGTTTCTGGGAGCTGCAACAAGTCGTGGGTTATATTGCAGTTTCCTGCTGTGTTGTTCTAGAGGGGAGTGGGGGTTCTGTAGTCACCTCTTACGTGCAGCAGCAGACCAGGTGCCCAGAGCTAGTCAGGAGTAGCACTGCACGGAACGGCAAAGTGCGTACTGGCTCAGAGCTTTGTGAGCAGCCAGAGAGGGAGCTGGGTAGAGAAACACATTGTTCTGCCTCTAGCCCACACTGCATGCAGCAAAGAGCAGAGCAGAACATTTGAGCAAAACTCATCTTTAGCCCTAAAATAACAATAACAATCCCCACTGCTTATTTTCCTCCAGAAGGGAGAAAATAAAGCCAAAACGTGGTGTAGCTTCTTCTCAGTGCTCCTTCTTGGTGACACAGTCCCCTAGATGTACCCTTTACACTCAAAAACTAAATCCCAATTCAACCTAGACTTTAAAGTAAAATATATAAACCCGTGAACGTCTAAAGGAAAGATTACTGATGTAGACTCCAGTCCCACTTAAACACCTGATACAACTCCCAAGTTAATGGGGTACTCATTAATATATCAAGAGCATATCATAAACACTGAGTTTCTGAAATAATGGGCCTTTACCTCTGACCAGTTTCAGTCTAGTTAACCACATCAAATTTACATGTAAAAATTAATACAATATTGTTCAGTCCTCAGTCTCCCCTCCTCTTTTTTTTTTTTTTTCCTAAACTGTCATTATAATAGCTCTTATTAGTAAGGACCTTAGGCAGGCATCGTACTCCATCTTTCCAGTCCTGAATGAACTAGCATGCAGACTGGTAAACCAGGGGGTGCCATCTGCACACTATTCCACTGAGAATCTTCCTCAAATGCTGAAGCACTGCAGGCATGTATCTAACTATAGCTTTTTTCTTCAGTATTAAAAAAGGACACTGTGAACGAACGGCAAAATTCTGTGATAGTCCTAAACCTCTCTCAAACTCAGTAAATAGAATCAGTAACTCAACAGAAATGCAGGTTATGCATACATGCAAGCAATATGTGGGGAACTTCTTCCACATCCCCTCTTCATATGCTCCTTTATCTAAATGTGAATGTTCATTAATACCAAATCTCTTCTGCTCTTACAGTGCTTTGTGTTTTTAAAAGAAATCCAAGATGACATTTCCTACTATCTTGTTAGTCAGGAAGCCTACTCATGTTTTCCCCACTTCTCACCCTCTTATCCTGTTTCCATGCCCATAGCCCTCCCAAACACATCACACCCTGCAAATACATTGCAGTTATTGAGGATTTATTTTCAAAGAGTATTACTTCGAAGGTGTTGCTCTGTCTTTGGTATGGACTATATATATTTTTGTACCACATACATGGAAATCACTTTCCTAAAGAATTTTACTGGTTTAAGGTCTTAAATTGTACACAGAATAAGTAAGTGTTGGACAACTTCCAGTGCCTAAACCCAAGCAAAACACACAGGCTTTTGCACAAGCTTGGAGTTAAGCACTAGGAATATGAGTCCACATGATATTTAAAAATACAGTTTAAAAGAAACCCAAACAACCTAAACATATATGCCTACTTACTTTGAACCCATGTACAGAGTGAAACATTTTAGGGGCTTCAGATAAGCACCTTTACTTTCTGATGTGTTCTAAAATCCATTACAAAACTCAGATTACTAGGAAGCTTTCCTATGTCAAGTTCTGTAATTTGTGAGATTTCCCTGAAGTCAGAGGCATGCAATACATTCTTGCTTTACTGACCTCCAGGAATCTTGAGAATGAGAGATCTGAGAGCATTCCCTTGACAATTTACAACAGAGCTGTTGGAGTATTGTAAATTCCTGAATTTATCTACTGGGGGGAGGCACAAAATAGTAAAGGAAAGTAAAAAATGGAAGTAGACTAGTATCAATAAATATGAATACGTGCATAATATATTCAAATTTGCCATAAAAAAAAAAAGGAGGATATGAAATTATACTCCCTTTCAAACTAGCAACAGCCAACACTATTTGGCATTGACAGAAAAGAGAGAGTGTGAGAGCACAGCAGAGAGGTAGGTCCTTGTTTAAAATCCAAGACTTTATACAAAGAGAGAACTGCAATCTAATTTTTGACACATAGTTCTTTTTTTCTGAAAAAAAATCTGAGCGATGCTTGTCCAAATATATCCTATGATTTAAGCAGAGATAGGGAGAAATCTTAACCAGTATGGGATAGCTAAAGTTTAAACACATTGGTGAAGCTTTATCTTAGGCGTGTTAAGAAAGAACTCCTAGGCTTTGCTGGAGTTCTAAGTAAAAGCATGTTTCAACAGAAAATAATACACTCCATCCTTGCTGAGGTTATCTAAAAGAAAAGCTTTTTGATTAGCTTGCCACCACCCAAGACCTTACCCTTTTCCTCCAATTGATTTTAGGGACCAGGTTTATTTGTTTTATGACTCAATACAGACAAATAGCATGCAGAACAGAAGAGGCTGCTAACGATTTCAGCCATAATTTATGTCTCTTTCACTGATATTTCTGCATGCATTGCTTTAAGGTAACCTCTATGCTTCCAATTCCAGTATTAAATTAGAGCTTAAATCCTACAAAACTCCAGATACTTTTTTTTTTTTTTTTTTTTTAAATCTCTATTTCTGCCTGCTGAAGACCTAAACTCTCAAATTCTTTACTGGTAGTAGAAGCCTCTGTCTTTCTTTTCCAATAAATCAATGTAAACAAAGGCAATTCTCAGTGGCCTCCCACCCCATTTTTATAACAACCTATGAATCCTCCTCTAAGGAATGAGAAGTCAGATATCAATTTTCTTCCTCTGCTGAGGTTAATCAATTTACTTTTCACAGAAGACTCTTAATATCTAGCTTTTGACGTATTTTCTTTTCAAAAAACCAAACCAACAAAACACCCCAAACTACCAACCAAAGAAAAAAATCCTCAATCCATTTTTAAATGTTTTAAAAAATATGACCAGAAGCGAAGGTAGCAATAGCATTGTCAATCTTCCATGAAATGCAACAAGACTGAGGCTTATAACACTGCCAGCAACTGGAGGCAGATCCATCTCCCTACTCAGTGTGAAAGAATTTATTCTCACATCTGATATCAAAAAATGAGTTCTGCAAGCTGATCTTGGAGAAGTTACTTTTGTTTTCAAGTTCAAGCCTTTTAATAACCATGCAGAAAACTCATGATTTATTGGGCCAGGACGAGTACAGTAGGAACATGACATTTCATAGTTCCCACTAGCTGGGATACTCAAAAAAATAGAATCTCAGATTCCATTCCCAAGACAGTTTCTGTATTTTATCCAACATATTTATCCTGATGACTAAGTCTGTCTAGGACTTCAGTTCCTCCAGGCATGATAGGAAATTGAATTTAGGCCTCCTCACTGCTTAGGCAAGACTTAAATAAGTGATGTAAAATACAGCCTCTCAGGAGGACTTTTCAAGAGCCTTAAACGTATTTTGTAATTTTTGGTGGTTTGTGTTAGCTGTGCCCTGAGAATACCAATTACAAGTTCTTCAGAACTACTTTATGGACACTTATTATGTATAGTATACTTATATATAGTATTGCCCTGCACCGTTCTGCAAAATGACAACCTGCACCAGGTACCTGTAGTGGCATAAACCTAGTTACACAAAGACCTTTATTACAAGTAAGGACCAACTGAAATGTGGCAGTTGTAGTTTTCAAATGACAGTAACAGATGAAGGAATCTAAATTTCATCCAAATTCTGCCTTGAATGCCTAAAACGTTCCTTGAATTTAGCTTCATCATATCTAAAATTAAGCATAAAAAGAAAGCTGACACTGCTTCAGAGCAACAATCCAAGTGGTGAGGGATGGAAAGTTCACTGGCTTACAGGCTACATGTAGGTATTGTATCTACTTGCATAGATCTGATCTAGCCATCTAATTGCATGCATAATTTCTCTCCAGCACCTATCAGTTCCATTTTTCCCCAGGACTTCTGTATTGCAAGTTGTGTTTAATACAGGAGGTGGGGGGCTGGGGGTTGGTGGGGGGAAGAACATACTTGTTTTGTCCAATTGTTTCGAAATCCTTCACAATGATTGTCAGGGAAGATGAATTATCCAGAGCAATTCCTTTCAAGTCAAATTCAAGAATCTGAACAAAAATGGAGCAAAATCAAATTGTAATTACCAGTTATGTGTGAATAAATTAACAGTAGAGTAGCATATGCAACAAAATTATTCAGAAATAAATTTTGCATTTAGTGAAAGACCACACCAGCTTACATTTGCAAAGGCAAAGTTAAAAATCTGCAAAAATACTCATAGCACACTCTTGATGTACTAGTTACTAGTAACAATAAAAGAAAAAAGAACTAAAGTGTTTATTACTGAGCCATAACCTCTCTTGCAGTTCCACTTCCTCACACTAATGTAACTATTTCCTTATCATTCATAAGATCCGATACTATTCCCTTGCCATACTGGTTGAAGTCAGTTGCTGTTGAATTTAGACAAATATTTGTAGGTTCCCATTTTTTGTGTTCCTAATTACAACAAGAAAGAATAGTCTTAACTGTTACTTCTGGTTGTGAAAAAATGACGAAGAAAATATTTTCCACAAGAAAAACTTACTGAAGATGCAAAATAGCAGCAGTTCTACAAATAAACCATGAGGAACTTCAATACATGAAGTCAGAGGGAACAAAATCAGGCCACAAAATCACCAGATAGCCATCTATTTTTACATAAGAAGATTACTTAATGATTTGTAATACATGGCGCAAGATTAATCTATTCAGCTGCATTTACTGACATCTTGAAAGAACAGATATCACTAGTTCCTGTTTCTAACTGATATTCACAACTGTAGAAACTGACTTACCAATATTGCAAGTGTTTTGTCTTAAAAAAGGCAAATTGATTAAAAAACATTTACCTCGTTCCAAACAGGATTAAGTTCACTGTCAACTTTCTTTGTTTTCTTTTTTTCATCTGCAAATACAAACAAAATGTGATGATCTTTTTTTGCAAAAGCATTACACAAATATTTTTTCTTTCACTTTTCAAAAGAAAGTTTGAGCTTTAAACCAAACATTCCATTTCTTTTTACTACTTCCAGCAGATACACTTTTTACAATAAAAAGATTCCCTTGACAATTTTAGTAGTTGAGGCTTTTTATTCTGTTTTGCTTGAGCATAGCAAGATGTATCCCCAAAAGTAAAATTAATGTTTAGTTTTCCTAGCCTTTTATGACCCTTGACTACAACTTCAGTAATGATAAAAGAAGACAGACTGAAAGACTTGGAGACATCAAACCAACACTAACTGCAAAGTGATGAATTTCAGTAGTAGAAAAAAAAAAATTACACATTTAACCATGTCCTAGTTACTAAATACATATAAGTGTTTAGCTCTGAAATAAAATCACTTGGAAAAAAGAAAATCTTAAGATATGCTTACAGTGTGGGCACTTTCGGCCTTAAATGAGCAAATATTAGCAGAAACATGCATGCATATAAGAGGAAATGGAGTCCTTCCTGAAAAAAAATGATTTCCAGAGATTATGCAGATCACATTTACTACAGCCTAAAAATTACAAATTCTCCATACTTCATAGCCAAATTTGCATTGGTCAACCTACAAATCATGAGAATGTGGGGTGTGATGTAAATGATATATAGTGTGGCATTTCAACTCAAATTCCTTCTCTGAGAGGAAAAATACAACTCAGGTGTTGCAGAGGCCCTCTGCAACACCCACCCCCCATTAAAAAAGGAAACAAAATCCTGATTTTATAGCAGGTTTACATCAAATAACATGACACAGCTTGCTCTCTAAACAGAAATTGCATGTATTAGGGATAACAAATGGATATATTTAAGTACAGTGAACTGATCTATAAAATGCTTAGGCACCACAGGAGGGCTGGGTTTCAGATATGCTCCTTGTATTTAAGGACTACAGTAAAGGTAGTGTCATTTTTATTATTCAAAAGTTATGGCTATACTTTGCTGGGAAAATCCTGGAAAGGCCAGGGAAACAAGAGTAAAGATATGAGGGCAAGTTCATGTACCCACTTTTCAAGTAGTAGACTGTGGTGGCTCTTTTTATTGGATGAGAGTGGGATGTAGAGACAGAGAAGAAGCCAGCCCCTACTGCACATTTCGAGAACTGACTCACATTTGTGTAACAGGAATTGTCTACAATTTATACAGGATATTGACTCACATCGTACCACAAAGGAAAGAACATTCATGACATACCATGCTGTGGACATCTTGCAGAACAAAAAAAAACTCATGAACATGCTAGTAGGAGAAATTCAACTTCTTGTTATCTAATAGGAGACAAAGCATTTTCAAAACTGAATATCCAAGGATATCTTGAGTTTTGCACTGGTACTCCAAGTCACCCTATAAATAGGAGCTGGGAGTCAGGGAAACAATATTCTCAGTGCCCGTGAAGCAAGAAACAGCTGCAGATGTTTTTAAAGGAGATAGTGAATCACAGACCTGACCTTGACAGAACTAACGGATAAAACTCCTATGAGCCCTACCTAACCTCAAATGTAACTCTTCAAGGTAAGGAAAGCTCTGCATTGAACAGCAGTCACGACAGTTCTTAACAAGGAACAAAATTTTCCACTCTGGACTATCCATTTTCATAAAAATAAGAGTAAGATTTATTATTCCAGTAATAATATGCATATTCTAGATTATACAAAAAAAACCCCACAACTTTTTGTGTTATGCATTTGTGTAAAAATTAGATGAAGAGCACAGGGAAATGCAGCTTACATTGGGTTTTAGTTGTAGTTTTAGTCAGTGTAGCATTCACCTTCCTCAAGCATGTATTTTGCATGCATTTTCTTCAATTTAATGACTTTTTATTATAATTGCTATCATTCTTTTAATGCACTGGGTTGTTTTTTTTTGTTTGTTTGATTTTTAAACTCTTGGCAATGAGCTTTCTTCTTCCCACTAAAAATAAGTCTTTGCCAAGCAAAGTAAGATGTGCTGTGCAGTTATTCCAGGAGTTCATGGAAGTTTCAGGTCCTCAGTCTGCCTTCTTTTAGTGGTAATGAATCCAGCTACAGTAGCCAAGCTTGTAAACCGCATCAGCACAAAGTGGAAGATAGAGCCGGTCACCAATTTTAGTTTGACCCCACCAAGAAATAAGAGTAAGAATTTATAATGAGTACAGGTAGGACATTCTATATATTTCTTTCTTTAAAAACTAACTACAGTAACCTTGATACTGTAGAAGAAACCATTATTTGATTTATGTTGATAGAGGTGTTTTACTACCACATTGTTTACAATTGGAAATTAATGGAATAAGAACTTAGTGATAGTCAACGAGATGAAACAGCATTCAAAAGGATTCACTCAAGAAGAGCTGTTTGAATTGTTCCATCATTAGAAAGATAACTATAGTACTGCAAAACAACAAATCCTTACACCTTAATGGTTTTTTCTTCTGTTATAACTAGAGTTTTTATCAATTTCAGCAGATGGTGAATAGCTGAAATCTTTTAGAACAGCCTTAAGTCTAAGATACAAGAGAGAATCACATTTCAGTTCACTAAGTTTTCCCTAAAACTTTTGTGAATGAAGAATTAAGATTGCACAGTGGCAGCAACTGCCGGATCAAAAGGGCAGACCTCCAAAACCCAGGAAATTAAAGTTAGGGTAATTTAATTCTCTACGAACCAGAAAACATAAATTCAGTGAATAATTAAACTCTAATACTCTCTTCTTTCACACACTGAAATATAAGCTAACATGCCTATGAACTACTGCAGGCCTGCTGGAAAGCTCTTAGATTAAGCACAAATGGAAAAATAAATTTTATTCAAGTTGGCTCAATCAAACTGAATGCCATTTCACATCAGTTTTTAATGCATAAAGCTGAATGTGGCTATCAAAAACAATGATCAAAGCACTAAATGTCCTACTACTGACTGCCCATAGAAGCAGTTGTGTCAACTTTTATACCCACAGACAAGAATCTGACACATTTTTCTCCAGTGTGGTATGCCTGACAAACAAAAAAAAAAATCAACTGGTTTAATCATTACTACTTAGTGCCACTTCAGCAAATGGCAACACTTTCTCTTGTTAATTTGCCTAATAATTTGTCTCGTTTAGAGCGCCGATGAACTCAGAATTCTGCAGTAACAGCACCAAGTTCCAGACAGAAATACTCATTTACTCTAAGGGTGTAGTTCTCTTTGAACAGTGAGTTGTTCCTAAAGTAAATAAAAGTTCTATCCCACTGGGCTGAAGCTTAGTGTGTAAAAAAAAGTTAAATGCATTGCACAAAACCGCTCTATTGTAAATAAGATATCATGGAAGAAACACCTGCCTATTTCTTAATATGTACCTAATTTCCTCTCTATTAATTGTACTGACTGTGTACTCTATAACTAGCTTAGCTATACAATTTGATGATGGCTGCTCTACATACAGATGAAACTCATGTATGTGTGTTAACATATGAAGCATTTGCAGAGTCACTTACATACTAATAGTTGTAGGATCATGGCCTTTTTCTTCACAGCATAGCCATAAAGATCGAAACCTGAGTGGTACTGTGTGTTTTCACTCAGGTCTTAAAATTACTGAATGTCACATCAGCAAAGGCTGTGTAAGTTATCGTTGGAAAAGGTAATGAGCAAAACACTGCTTAATGAAGCATCAACTTTCACAAGAATTTTCTGTCAAATGCGTGCTGCTCTCTAAGACTTGTCCAAGAATACTCCAGAGTCAAAGAAGAACATGAAAATGTTACTCAGGGCTATGGCTGAAGTCCTGCAAATGCCTGATTTTTTCCCAGTGTGGAAAATAAACTCTTGAGTTGTGTTTCTTATGTCCCCCAGAAGCTACAGCAGGTATGGACTACTGTTAAAGACTGCTACCCTTTGACATGCACCTCAAAATTAAGACACAGTAACAGGGTGAGGGGGAATAGCTACATGGAAAAAAAACCTCTAGAAATATAAACAGCCAGAAGGTCAACATATTTCAGATATGATCCCTATGTCCTTCCACCTGGCAACCAGGTAGTCCACTTACAGATTTAATCAGAGTTGCTCAAGAGCTGGCAAATGCCTGTTATTTTCTGGCCCCCTTGATTCACTCTGGACAGAAAGCACAAAAATCAGACTGTTGGTATGTAGTAAAACTACAAAGAAGTGTCAGGCATAATGAGAAATTAAATGTCCTTCTAAAAAAATGACTTAACTCAATTATGAGGTTGTAGTTAAGGCAATGGTTAAGCTTTAACCTAATGTTTGTGAACATTAAAAATCTCAGTTATAGTTCATAAAGGGTAAATATAAACTCATTCCTTTAATGTTTGTTGCTCAGCTCCTGTGTTTGGACAAGTGAAGGACTGAAAACCAAGTAACAGCAATGCAGATGAAAAAAAATAATCTGTAATTTATAATTACTAGGTAAAACTGAATTGTATTGGAACAAATTGCATTAGGAACATAAGATTACAAGGAGTAATTAAATGGACATTTAAGGCATAACGAAGGGAAGACATAAGCCAGCTCTTACTCCAGGAGCAGAGGTAATCCAGAAAGGCAACACTGTGACAGTAAAGCAGAGAAAGACAAGGAACAGAAGAGAACAGGAGTGCTCAAGAAGAAACAGAAACAATTGGAAAAAAAAAAACCAAGAGAAATTACCTACACCAGTAACAGCACTTTTTGCAGGGCAAATAAAACAATGTTTTAAGAACTAGGAAGTTCCAAAGCTAATGAGATAGGCTCAGTCCCCTGCCCTAATACACACACAAAACAAACTGGAAAAGAGGAGGAAAAAAAAAGGAAATGGAATGTTAGCACATCTTTCTGATGCTGAAATAGTCTCCAAAAACAACTTATGGAAGTTAAGATACTGGACATCCACTGCCTTGTCCTTTTCCAGCCTCCAGCAAAATGCCATAATTTCAGATTTAATTTCTGAAGTTGACAATCCCCTGCAGTTTTTTTACATACTTTAGGGAAAAAAAAACATTTCCATTTCAGTGCACAGTTAGGAAACCAGGTCACCAGGAATTAAGAGGACCGTTTGTCACAGTTTGGTTTAACATATTACATGATCCAAAATTTTTTGGGAGATTTCTGCACCTTAAAGATAAACCGATACTTGAAATCAAGTTCCTTTAGTCTAGCCAAGTGAGGCAATGATGGCAACAGGTAAAATATACTGTAAAATGTAATAAGCTTTATATAGAAATGCTAATTTTATCACACCATTTTCTTGTTGTCCCATAAATATCTAATGAGGAATGAAGGTGTAAAATGTGATCACCCTTACTAAATCTTTATTCTAAATGAAATAATCTCAACAGGCAAAATTTTGAAGTGCAATTCAGTTTATAAAAAAAAAAAAACAAAAACAAAAACTAAGCACCTTCAGTAATGGTACTACTGTTTTTCAGCATTCTGGTAATAACAACAATAAACCAGTCACAATAAAAATTGGTTTGAGCAGTGGCTGTGCAAAGTAATCAAGACAGAAGAATTATTTTTTTCAGATGGAAAACAACAAGGTGATCTTTGAAAACAGAATTGGAAGTTGATTTATCTAAGCAGTTAAACTGGGGGTTTTAAAGCAAAGGGCTAAGCCTTTGCAAAATCTTGGAAAACATGGATCCTGAAACAGAAGCACTGCTGGCCAATTCACTTCACCCAGTTCAAACTACATCCAGGTAACTCCTATCTCTCCAATTAAAAAGCCTTCCCCTAAAGTTACATCAGATATAACTTCAGGAAAGCATATTTTCACAATTTTTCAAATACTCACATACATCACTGTTGTCTAGAAAACCTTTTCCCCAAACACATTTATGACAGTTTTCCTTACCTTTAAAAATAACAGAAACGATAGGATCTGGTTTCCCAAACTTGGTTTTAGGGATATTGGTAGCAGATTCCACAATCACCCGAAGCATTGTTCCTAATCTTGACTAAGCTGTCATTGTTACCACAGAAATTCAAGGAAGACTTAAGTTTCAAACTCCTTAACTTCTAGTCTGAAGTGCTAGCAGGAAGAGGAGGCAGGGAACAGCTGGTTTACAGTAAAGAAGGTCTATGGGTGGATCTATGACAAACTGGCTGCTGAAGGCTATGAAAAAAAAAAAAACAAACCTGTAAATTGACACCAAGCTGTGTTGCCACACAAAAGGGCTGTCGCTAGTGAAATCAAGTAACAGAACGGCAACAGTGTAAAAACGACTGCAGATCTTTGTTGCTTTTATTCTTAGTATGTGTGATAAGTCTCTCATAAGTAACTAAGGCAAAAATAAGTATGAGCAACATGAACATTAAGCACCACTCCAATACTAAGATACATCACATGTGCCTCTTGGTATACCAATGTATTGCATTTAACAATAGTTTGTTCTCCCCGCTCATAATTTTCAGAACTTCATAGTTTGCAAATGTTTTTAGCTTGCCTCCATGTCAGTGTATAATCACTAAAGACCAACGGTCTTCAAAAATAGTTTAAGTGCTCCCCCTCCAGTTGTGCTCTAGAACAACTACATTTTGCTCAATAAATAATACAGGGTCTGCATTTAACACGGTAAATTTAGTAGATCTCTTGAGAAATTATTAAAATATAGATGCATAAGTAAAAAAAATAAAGAAGAATTAAGGACATACGTGCAAGAATGTGAGAAGACTCTCTGTATTGTTTGGAGACCTATACATGCTTTGTCTTAATGTAAATACATGCGGTACATTGTACTATGACTGAAACTAGGTGAAACTTCCATGATAAGTAAAAAGCACTCTGCTCTAAGCTACCCCGTGTTCTGCTTCACAGCCGGTTCTGTCAGCTGCAGGCCAGATGTGAAAAAGCCAAATGGCGCACAGTGCCCCTGCAAAAAGGGGCCCTGCAACAAGGCCAAGTGCAAGGTCCTG
>NW_008588768.1:0-246 GCF_000691845.1 Merops nubicus
AGCCTCAAACCACAACAGGGGCGCCCCAGGAATTTTTCCTCAGAGCAGCCTCCACTCCCCAGCCGGTCACCCGGCAGCAGACAGCAACCCCCTGGATCTGCGGACAAACGGTATGTTTCTACGAAAGGGCTGCTGATAAGACGTGCGGAGACATCCGGCGCACAGCCTAGTCCCCAGGAGGAAAGGTACCTTGGGAAGGGGGGTTTGCTGACCAAAGGGTGGCCGCTAGCGATCTTGAGGATAGAT
>NW_008588768.1:353-1311 GCF_000691845.1 Merops nubicus
TACTAAAAATAAAGGGATACTTTACGTTGGGGAAGAGAAGAATAACAAAGTCTCAAAATAATTCATGGTCAATTTGGTAGTAATGTTTATAATCGGGGGGTTAATAATTGGGGGGTTTTTATTATCTGTTGCATATTCTGCAGAAATACTGGGGCGTTTGACTTTCTGTGTATAGTTTAATTTCTTTGACCGTGTGTGAGTGCCCGAGTGTGACTGAGACGCGCTCTCGAGCGCGGAGCGAGTGAGGAGCTCTCTCCGCGTTTCCCATCTCGGGAGACCGAGATGGCCGGAGAAAGGCGAAGCGATTGGAATTGCAAAATGGGAAACGAGAAAAGTAAACTCTGTGAGTCCTTGTTGGTCTCTGTTTCTGTGAAACTCTATTTTGTACGAAAACCTGTTGCTACTGTTAGGCTTTATTATTATTACTAACTGTGGGATTGTTGAGTCCAGATGTTTTGATTGTGAAGTGTGAGTGACAGGCACCTTTGAGTAGGAAGCGATTGGGGTGACTGAGATACGGTGGAGTGTGGTGTGAGTATGAGCAGAGGAGTGTTCTGTTTAAACACGGTGATCGGTGTATGTTTTAATCATCGAATTACAGAACAACCTGCACCAAAAGATTTGAACATCTTAGAAAGCATAAAGGGAATGACTAGTTTTGGGTTGGGGAAACTGGGTCACTTTATTTTTGGGGGGGTGGGTGATCCTTCAGACTCCTGGGCCCCCTCCTCTGCCCTTCTTTCCCCCCATTCCCCCGCCCCACAGGAGCCGTGAGCAGCCGGAAGCGCCGCAGAGTCAAGAGAAGCAAAGGAGGGGATGACGGGTTATTTTTGGGGGAAGCAGGGGAGGATTTGGGGCTCCATGAGCAGTTTGGTGGCTTCTGGGGCAGTTTTGGAGGCGTCTGGAGCAGTTTCAGGAGGGTCCACGGGTGGTTTTTGCAGGGTCGCAGGGGCCTTCC
>NW_008588768.1:1726-2216 GCF_000691845.1 Merops nubicus
GGGGGAAAGGGCTGCGGGAGCCACTGTCCCACAGCGCACAGCTTCTGGACCTGCTGGCCAGGTGCCCCGAGCCCGGGTCCCTTCTGCTGGGGCCTGTGTTCCACCACTGTCCTTGTGCCCAGAGAAGTGGAGCTCGTGATCGTGGCTGGGCCCATGGTGCTGCTCCTGACTGGTGCCATCATGTCTTGGACCACGGTCGCTCCTGTCAGCTCTGCTTCCAGGCACTGGGGTGAACCTGTACCCCCGCCCAGCCATGGCTCCTCCTGCACCTCCATCCTGGCCGGCTCGTGATCGTGGCTGGGCCCATGGTGCTGCTCCTGACTGGTGCCATCATGTCTTGGACCACGGTCGCTCCTGTCAGCTCTGCTTCCAGGCACTGGGGTGAACCTGTACCCCCGCCCAGCCATGGCTCCTCCTGCACCTCCATCCTGGCCGGGGGCAGGGAGGGCTCCCTGCGGGGAATCCCACCACTGTTCCTCTCTAGCTCTTG
>NW_008588768.1:2559-3461 GCF_000691845.1 Merops nubicus
AGTTTCTCGTGGGGGTTGTTGGCAGGGGCTGGTCCTGGCTCCACCACCAGCGCCTTGATAGCCCGGTTGGAATGACGCGTTTCCGTGGAGACCTTGAGCGGCGGGCAGCGGTATTGCCTGGGGGGAGGCTGTGGGGCAGGATCTGGGGATCTGGGGCCGTTCTCCAGCACTAGATGGAGCGAGCGACCAGGAGCCCCCAGCAGAGCCCCGCTCGAGATTGCCGGAGGGTGTCAGCCGCTCGCCAGGCACTGGGACCCAGTCACCCTCAACCCTCTGCTCCACACGCCTCTGCTTCTTCGGCCGAGACCTCCCCGCGCTCTTCCCACGCTCTGGCTCCTCGCGGCGCTTTCGCCGGCCGCTCCGTGACTCCTTGGATCTCCCCGACACCTTCTTCCACAATCCCTGCGAGAACCCCGGGAGCTGGGTGAGACGGCAGCGGCTCCCGGCCCCACACTGCCCGCCCCACCCCATGCCACGGCTCCGTGGTCACTTACCTCTATCCCCAGCATGAGCGTGGCCAGGGTGATCGGCAGGACGATCATCAGGAACGGTTCCATGCTGGGACCTTACAGCCCGAGCAGGACGCGCCGAGTCGCCGGCAGAAGCCGCGATGCGGATCCTCCGGGACAGGACCCCCGACGCTGCCGGGGGTGGCAGAGGCTGAGGCTGCAGTCTGCTGAGACAACAACAGCTGCGGTGCCCACGGCGCACTGCCTGCTCCCACGGGGCGCTCGCCCCCCTTTTATACCCCGCAGGCGGAGCCCCCCTTTGTGACATCACAGGGCAGGCAGAACCCCCACCTTTGTGACATCACAGGGCAGGAGGAGCTCCCCCTTTGTGACATCACAGGGCAAGAGGAGCTCCCCCTTTGTGACATCATGAGGTTGGCAGAGAACCACTTT
>NW_008588768.1:3597-4481 GCF_000691845.1 Merops nubicus
GTTTCCACCCAGGGTCTGGCCAGCCTTGGGTGGGAAGTGATGAGGAGGTCACCACCACGTTCCCCTGCCTTCAGCATTAACATCAGGTGTCCCAGCTCCACGTTAGCAGCACAAAAGCTGGCTCTGCCTGCAGTGGGTTTTTGGGGATGCTTACCTAGGCAGTAAATATGCTGTGGAGGATCTCTGGATACCGGAGGGCCCCTATGGCTGCCTCCTGCAGGCAGACGCTCCAGTGGTGGTGGGACATCAGCACTGCTTGTGCAGAGGAAGGGAGAGGGGTGTTGTTCTTCGGCCACGCAACTGGAGCGGGACTGGTTGCCGCCGTCCTCAGTCAATTTGCGCCTGCCTCCACTGCACACAGCATCATGAGCAGGAACCTTTTCATTCCACCAGTGGCTGGCCACCTGTGATGGTTTGAGGTTCCTGTTTTTCCTGGGGCGTGGAGCTCTGAAATCTAAAGGGAGGAGTATGTGCTAGCTTGTTGTGCTAGAGTGTTGATCTGCTCGAGGGTCGGGAGGCTCTGCAGAGGGACCTGGACAGGTTGGGTGGATGGGCTGGGCTCAGCTAGATGAGGTTTATCAAAGCCAAGTGCCAGGTCCTGCACTTTGGCCACTGCGACCCCTGGCAACGCTCTAGCCTTGGGGAAGAGTGGGTGGAAAGCTGCCTGGCAGAAAACGGTGTGGAAGTGTTGCTGGACAGACAGTTGAATATGAGCCAGTGTGTGCTCAGCTGGCCAAGAAGGCCACCAGCATCCTGGCCTGGATCCAAGTAGTGTGGCCAGCCGGAGTAGGGAGGCGATTGTGCCCCTGGACTCAGCACTGGGGAGGCCACAGCCTGGGGACCGGGGAACAGTTTTCGGTGTCACAGGATAAGAAAGACCCTGA
>NW_008588769.1:0-27683 GCF_000691845.1 Merops nubicus
GATTCTATGATTCTAAAACTGACAAGATTCAAGCAATTGTATCATGAGCAAGGGGTACCTACTCAGAACAAAGCTAGCTGGAAAAATGCAGGATTGCTTTTTCACAAAACATTTATGTTTGTTCAGAATTTGTTTTGAATCCAAATGGAACCTTTTTTTTAAAAAAAAAAAAAATTCCAGTGAACTAGAAGTTCCGAGAATAGGCTTAAACAAAAGGACTGACTATGGCTGTCTTCTTTTTAGTTGTGTTTGACCAGTTCATATCTCCTCAAGTAGCAATAAGATCTGAAGACAGTATGCTCTTTAACAGTAGAAAGGGTCCAGATGTTAGGGATAGCCACACCTTTACAACACCACATTGGAATAAATACTCTTTTTAAAAAGAAATAAAAGATTTTCAGTCTTTATTTAATTTCACATCAAATTCTACTACTGTCAGTACAAAAAGTCTCTTAATAGTGGTATAACTCTGCAGCCAGGACAAACAGTTGGCAGGTCAGCAACCCACCTTTACACCAGAGCTTCTGTGGAAGTTTGATACCCCTAGTTAGGACCTACACTAGAGGAACATGAGAACACATCAGGTTACATCTGTAACACCAACAATGAAGTTTTCTTTGTGGGACTGGAAGGAAGCAGAATATCTTACAGTGCAGCAGAGAAATGCTAAAGCTGAAGCTCTGAGACATCTATGAGAACTGCTGTAGTGTAGAATCATGGAATCATTTTGGTTAAAAGAGACCTTACAGATCATCGAGTCCAACCACTAACCCAGCACTGCCAGGTCAGCACTAAACCATGTCCCTCAGCACCACATCTCCACAGCTTTTAAATCCCTCCAGGCATGGGGGCTCCACCACTACCCTGGGCAGCCTGTTCAAGGTCTTGACAACCCTTTCAAGGAAGACATTCTTCCCAACATCCAACTTAAACCTTCCCTAGCAAAACCTGAGGCCATTTCTTGTCCCATCACTTGTTCCTTGGGAGAAGAGTTTGATGCCCACCTGGCTCCAACCTCCTTTCAGGGAGTAGTTGAGAGCCAGAAGGTCTCCCCTGAGTCTCCTTTGCTCCAGGCTCAACAAGCCCAGGTCTCTCAGCTGCTCCTCACAAGACTGTGGACCCACAGGAGATTTAGTAAAGTCAAATATTTACCCTTTGACCTCTTGCTTGAAAAGGAAAATTGAAAAAACAGCAACAAAAAACTGAGCACACACATCCCTGCAGTAGAGTCGACATATTACCTCATTGGAAATGTAAAAAATCACCCAGAAAATCCAGTGCCGACTGACACCACTGTTATTAAGAAAAAATCCCAATGGCCACGAAGAAAATTCTTTATTAGCAATACTCAAAACCCCTTCCTTCAAGCAGAGTGTTATTTGTAATGACACAGGACACATTTTGATTCATTTATTGAATCCCTTGCTCTTCTGCTTTATTATTAGGAGACTTCTCCAGGTTGGTGAGGTTTATTACAATCCTGTTTAATTCTTCTTCATTTTTCATTATTAGGTTCTTATGCACTTTAAGCTTCTACATTTCATCTGCTTTCTGAACTCCAGGCAACTTAGTCCAAAGATATAGTACAGGAAGAGACCATAGATAAGGAAAATAAGATGCTACAAAATTCTACATATGCTTTATCTGGACAGTGGGCAGGGGGAAGCTTAGAAGTAATTTTGATTCAAATATTCTCCACCTTTTCCCTAGGGACAGCAGTATCCTTTTTATTCTGCAATTTATATACCGACCCTCCCGCACATTATTTTTTCAGTCAAGGCTTTCAGGCTAAGCTGATGACAGGTGGCAGTCCTAGCATGAGAGGACCACATGCTGTGGACATTAATGAGTTTCCTTCAGGCCCAAACGGAAGTTTTATAACCTTAGGTTGACTTACTCTCCTCTTCAGTTAAATAAAAATATTTCAGCTCATACAAACAGCTCAGCAAGATATAGAAACAGCAAGAGCCAAATGAGTGGAGGGATTTAGAGCTTTTCCCAGGTTTACTTCCAGTTCAATCATTTTCAGTCCCTCATTAGGCAATTCAGTAAATCTCTTACTCTCTCTTTTGGAATCCAACATGCATTACACTAAAGCAAGCGAGAAAGGAAGACTGGGACTGTAAAGTCTGCTCCAAAGTTTATTTTTACTTCTATTATGAACTTCATTGAAATATGACAAAACAGGACATCTGGCTGTAGCTAACAAGCTGCAAATGCTGCCCTAAAAGACTCAGTGCAATGTCACACATCTGGAACTGAACATTTTGACGTTTGCAGTGCCTTACAGGCTTTAAATATTTTATGCCTTCCCCATTTGTTAATGCTTCCAGTCTAACAAGGACAGAAATCAGAATAAGCAAGTTGACTAAAGCAGCAGACAAATATTCTTAGCAAACTCCAAGTTTTAGTTGTAGATTAAATGAACAGAGCTTTGGCCTTTCGGGAAGCTTCAAACCCACGAAGCTCAAAACTTAGATGATAGAAAAGAAAGATGATTCTTGCTCATGAAATATCTTCTTTATACCATGCCAGAGAAAGAAAACAAGTCTGTAAGTCTGTGTAATGAAGCATTTGGTTCTAAATGACCTGGAATAAGTACTGGATAAATACTCTCTATTATGGTACGACTAATAATTCACATTTATGGGTGACCTCTGGCCTCATAGTATTGGTGATAAAGATTATGATGTCGAAATCTAGATTTAAAAAAGGCTGGAGAAACAGAATATTTATCAGAGAGGCAGCACTGAGATATTTAATTTTACTTACTGCACAACAACAGAAAGCAACAAAGTCCCTACATATATCCACTTGCTTATCTTCCTGGCTTAAGTACCTCCCGTTGTGTTTTATCATCCAGATAAAAAGATCCCTGGCAGTCTTCAGGTGATAGCATCCACAGCAACCTGGCCTGGGATTTAAATGAAGGGCTTTGAGGTGAAAGATTCTCTTTTTTATTACCAACCGCTTGAGTCGTAACTCATTTATCCTGCCCTTTTAATAAACCACATTTCCAAAAGTGTGCCTTGATGTCTTTTCTCTTTTCCTTCAGTTATGACAAATGGAAAAATTTGTACAACTACTCTGACTGACAGCTTATACAAATTATTCCTTTATGTCTTTGTAGTTTTACATTCAATATTTTAAATGCCTAAAATGACATATAGTTGTGTTGAATTCCATTAGGATTCCTGAGTCTGTCAGAGTAATGATATATTTGAGTTTTTGCACTTCATTTCATTTACAACACTTACGTTAAAAAGTCTTTTTTCTTGTTCTTTTAAACCAGGTGTAGAACAAATTCTAATCAGTACCCCATGAGGTCATGAAAAATAATAATTTTTCTATCAATATTTGAAGCTAGTCTTTAAAAGAGGGCTTAAAAAAACAGGCACCCATCCAAAGGTCTTCCAATGACCTCCTTAGTTTCCATTACACACTCACGATTTGCTCTTAACTTTGGGAAAGTAGAGGTCATTCATATGGTCCCTTCAATAGAGCCATAGGACAGACTCCCTGCTGCCCAAAGAAATAAGAAAAATGGGATCCTATGAATCCTATGAAGGACTGTGGAGACAGAAGGAATCAAAACTGTACTATAATGTTTGATAATCTGAGTATTGATAGTAGAAGACTGTTCTAGTCTTGCTCCTAATGTTAAATCCAGCTAGTTAGAGCAGCAAATGGTGAAAGAGGCCATTCAGCCAATTTCCACCCATTACCTGATGGTTGAGCAGTAAATCCTTCCTATATCCTTTAAAGCTTTCAGGCTCATATGCTGAAATCAGTCTCAGTGCTGAACTTCCATACGGTAAGTGTCAGAATGTTCCAGACTTTTTTGGTCAGGAGATGGAGACCCCATTTCCTTAATCCTATCAACAGCTGCTCAGCATACATGCCACGAACAGCATGTCTTCAGGCTTTGAGAGAAAGGGCTTTTCATAATAGGCAAAATGTATGGACATAATATATAGATGTTATAAGCACCAGGAGTAAATTAGAAATTAAAACTGTTATAAATCTAAATCCTTATCAGCATGGAATGGAATATCTGAATTATGCATAATGTGGGGAAGAAAAAACCACGGTAGTGCACATGCATGCACTAAATACAGGATGAACATCGTATCAGAGTCCATCATATTTCATCCCCTTCCTCCCCTTCACTAACAAACCCTGCCAATGAAATGAGCCTCAACCAATTTTTCTCCTGCTTTGTCAGTTCCTCTTGTCCCTTCTACCTTACACATCATCCTGATTTACTGGTCTTTTCATACCCCATGTTTCCTGAAGAGTAATTTTTCTATGATACCCCAGAAGAATCCAACAAATAGAACATATTAAATTCTAGGGCAAATGCTCCCTCAGTCTCCACACTCTCTGCATCTTCATTTAGATTTGGAATGGCTCAGATTTAAGGATTTCATTTGTCTGCTTGTACAGAGCAAACACAAACGGTGACATTTAAAAAATACTCAATCATGGTGATAATTAGCTCCTTTATCATAGAGGCATTTTGATTGGAAGAGACTGTCAAGATCATTAAGTTCCAGTGCTAACCTAGCAGGGCCAAGACATGTACCCAGAGGCTATTACTGAGGTCACAGCACACTTCACGATATCCATAATCTTATACAGAGAATTCACCTATAACCTCATCAGAAGACAAGGCCAGTCTTAAAGGGTTTACAGGATGAAAAACCAAGTCAGGCTTTTCATTCATCTTGAGGAGAACCTGACTTTCCACTGTGGCAAAGTAAGTGCAAGACATCCTGGGCAGAGAAGGCTGGTGCTGTACCTTGAAAAAAGCTGAGGTTACCCCCCAGGTAACCCTCCTTTCTTCTGCTTTTGGCCAGACATTTTCAAAAAACATTCCTATGAAGGTGAAGGGAAAAAGGTAGGAGAGGCCAAGGCTTGAGAGAGAACCTTTTGCTACAGGAGGCTTAGATGTCCAAGGGGACAAAATCATTAAATTCATCATTTTCTCTTCTACCTTCTCCACCCTCTCAACACACCAAACGTATCATGAAGTCAGGAGAAGTATTTTCCACATTTTCAGTAGCTGTTATGCTCTGTATGTGGATGCCTTCATTACGCCCATGGATGACCTTTCTGCTACACGTCACGTCACCTGCAGGCAGAACATGCCCAGACAAGGTAACACTTGCCTCCAGTCCCTCCTTGCATGGCATTATGTCTAGCACCAATGGCCTTGTTCATATTTATCCATTTGTGCCCAAATGTTTGCAATGTTAAAATAAGTCTGTTTTGATTTTGAACATGTATGTACCTCAGATGAATGCAAAATGGATAGTTTTTGATCATATGGATATACAACTGGGCATTATCTGACTTTCTTTTAGGTAAAAGAGACTTCTAGGTATAAGAACTTTCTTTTTAACTCAGCTTCTTGCCTGTCCTTAGGGATTTTGTCATTATTGATCAGATGCAAAATTAGATCATAACTTCATTAAATAAAATTTCCTTTCATATGACAGTTCTTTGGTCTCTGCTTCCCACGTCACTTTATTACTCACTGTGCAAATTATATTAAAAATATAATTTTCTTTTTCATGTAAGAAGAAAAAATCAAGATATCAGACTGCATCCAATTTACATCTGTCATTCATAATGATAGAACAAAAATAAACCTGTCTTCACATAGCAAGTGAGTGTTGCTTCATAGTTTTGATTATAAATGCAATATCATCTCTTACATAAAAAAACTCTAAAATGCACTTTCTTACTTCTCTAAGTCTGCATGTCACTATTTGGAAATTCCTGCATTGTACACAGTGTTGCCAAGATGAACCTTGCCCCAGAATAGTACAGGGTTAGACATCTTGACTGTACTGTCACCACAGGATCTGACTTGGCACATGGGTAGTAAAATAAAATACCAGATCTGTGCAGAAAAATATTGTCATTTGAAACAGCTCCGTCCTATATCACTTTTTATCCTTATCTATCATGCTGAATACTGAAAATCCCTCCTATGATACCAGCATTGCAAGCAATGCCTGGCAAAGAGTGACAACATAGACTTCAGGTCAAGGACTCAGTAATTTGACTTACAACAATTGGCTATGAACAAAGGATCTTGAAGCCAGCTGCTAGCAGGACACCAAAGTCATGTTTAGCTAATCTGGAAAAGAAGGAGTAAACTAAGAGAACTTTAAAGTATTTTTAATTACAATACTGATGTTAAAATTTAGGTTAGATTTCCCACATGATACTGCTGTACCTAACCTTACAAGCTCATTCTCTTAGCAACTGAGCAGCAGGAAATCTTGTGCCTAATCCAAGATGGAATTTTAGGAGAAAGAGGCCATAATAAATCAGAAGATAATCTACCCTCTACCCTGACTATGATCAGTTTTAAGGAAGAGTTGGGTTTTAGTCATGAGCATGTCTAATGAAGAGCATGTCTATAAAGCATAGGTTTGTCTTTTTTGAACATTTTCTTCAGTTAAAGATATGCTAAACAACTAGAGACTGTGTTGATTTCTTCACCAAACCCACCTAAAAGACCCAACAGCACCTAAGGCAAAGACGGATGAATATTCTAAGTATTTTTACATGACAGTGAAACAAAACAATAAATGTAGGGCTTCAAGAAAAATCTGAATCAAAACATGAAAAAGGAAGCAGAAATAAAATTCTATAAAGAGTGTCAGAAACCACTCTGAGTAGTAAGCCACCACCTCTACAAGATGAGTCATACTTGAATGTAGGAAACTACTATACCTTTTTTAAGGAAAAGAAACCCAGTCTATTCACTTCTAAAAATCCCATGACCAGAAACACAAACACAATGTCAAAATAGAAGGTGTTCAGACATTTCTGTGCCTCCTTTTCAATTTTAATAAATAGCATATCCCCATGAAACAAGAGAGAAAAAAAAAAAAATCAGTGATCAGTGAAGCTAAGCCACATAAGGGAAAGAATTCCTCAAGGAGGAAAAAGGAGAGAAGCGATGAGGAAATATATGGATTGCAAAGACAACACCTTAAAAACAGAGAAACCTACTTTTTACTTTTCATGTGTTCTCTCTGGCCCATTGTACAAATATCAGCAAGTCACTGAATTTTCTGCACATCTGAGACAAGAGCCGTGCTCCTAACAAACTGGAGAGAGGAAAAACAGAACAGCTCCTGTGGTATTTCTGTGATGAGGTTTCTCCTATCACCAGCAAATAGTCCCAGCAGAAAATACTTTTTACTGTTGGAACTGAATTATTTATTTTGCAGATGCATGTAAAAGCCACCACCAGGGCTTGTTTAGCCTTTTGGTATAAAACAAAGCACATGCATTGTGAAAAGGTAATCACTACCCCGAGGAGATGACAATCCACCTGCAATATGGGGAATGACAGATGGAAGCCTCCAAAAACCTGTGGGGCAGCATAAGGTGAACATGAAACAATTACAGTTAGTGTCACTGGCTGGGGTCACATCTCACCACGTGCTAAACCTTTACATAGTTCTCTCCTCGGTCAAAAATCCATCTATTATTATTAAGTTATCCACAAACTCCATGGGAGATGTAACTCTCTCTCCTTTACCTGGGGAGACTTGTATAAAACCCAGCCTACTTCAAAAGACCATTTCAATTCCTGCAGGATTCATGCCAGTATGTATCCACTGGTTGCTTTCAGAAAGATTTTCAGTAAGACATTTTTCCAGAAAGAAGTAAATCTTATGAAAATTAAACTCTCTACAAACACATACTTTCAATTTTCTTTCCCAGTCACGTCCACAGCAGTGTGAGAGACAAATTACCCCATACAGCCATCAGGATCAACACTGAAGCAACTCCTCCATTTTTACACTGAGGGTGGTGAGACAGTGGTCCAGGACGCCCAGAGAGGTGGCAGATGCCCCGTCCCTGAAAACATTCCAGGTTAGGTTGCTCTGAGCAACCTGCTCTAGTTAAAGATGTCCCTGCTGACTGCACTGGGAGTTGGACTTCATGGTCTTGAAGCTCCATTTCAACCCAAACCATTCGATGATTCTATGAACACAAAGATTTACCTAACACAGGCTACAAAGTGTTCAATTAGTTTTCAGGGCCCAAGGACATATGCTTAGAATCATGTTATTGCTCATTGTGGGTGGGATGACCTGTTCTACTTTGTATAACTAATGAACTATCCACTGGGTTGGGAATGTGAGCCTGATGTACCTGCAGGCCTATTAAGTGTGACAACCCCTGGACCATGGCATCTATCTCACACGTTTTCAGAGTGAAATGAAAGTGTTCCGGGTAAAGACAGTGAGAAAGTCCTACTCCCCATGGGATGCTGGGAGAACCCTGTCCTGGTTTCTTGCTTTAATAAAAAAAAAAAAAAAAAAGCTCAAACTTCTAAATTAATATCTTACACAACTTTCAAAAAAAGTAGTTTCCCACCATGCTCCCTGTTCCCACACACTAGAGATCTAACTCAACATTCAACCAGGGAAGGATAGTAGAGGCAGGGTTAAAAAAAATCCATTGGAAAACATATCAAATAAGATCTTTGAGTTTATATGAACAGAGGAATGTGTCGATGAAAAGGAAATTTTTTGTTTACTGTACTCATAAGCAAGTATAAATCTGGAAATAATGAAACCATTTCAAACTTTCACTGCAACAGGAGAAGAACAATTGTAGATTTAGGACTGCTGCAAATGTATCAGATAGCATGGAGCAAAGCTTTCTTTGTGTAGCAGTTTGTTATTAGTACAGACTTTTGGTATGAAGACAGCGACTTCTAAATGCATCCTTAACAAGAATATCTTCCTAAACTGTATCCACACTAGATCCATTTAACCCTATAGTCCTGTATAGTCCTGGTAATACTCCTCTTTTATTTAAGTCTTTTTTTAGCTTTGTGGTTTTTTTTTTTGTTTGTTTGTTTTTTGTTTTTTGTTTTGTTTTTTTATTTGACAATCTCCTTTCAAATTTGGAAATAGTGAAGAAGATTAAAAAATAAAATTTATTCACTACTTTCAGAAATAGAGAAAAAAAACAGCTAAAAGATACATGTCATTTTACCATTTCTTTCTTACAACAAAACAGCTCCGTGTACCCTTCATGTGAAAATATTACAGATTGTTATATCCTATGTTATATTTACATCTTACTACTCAAAATGTTCTTCACGTTTGCTATTTGTGCTTTTGCATTACTCATTAAAATAATAACATTCTGTCTTCTGATGTGATGACTAACTCTTTACATATTGAGCAGGGACACATTACTGGACAGGAAAATTAGTATTCACAATGAGCACCTCTTCATTTATGAAAGATTCCACATACTTTCATGTTAACTTAGTCAATATTCATTAATATTTTAATAAATTCAAATAACTTTTCATCCATTCAAAAATTTATGAACATTGAGTGTGGGATTTTGAAACTCAAATGGATTTTGCTGTTTCTATTTATAAAAATATTCATTGATAACATCCTGGTTACAGTTCCCATCCTCAGCTCTCACTGGGTAAAGGGAGGACTTCAAAAATCATGCTCTTATTGCAACAGCTGCAGGCACAGATGAAAGTTAGGCTCCATTTAAGTCTACTGGCATGGTGGCACTTAAAATCATTGAATTTGTTTGGTTAAAAGAGACCTTTCAGATCATCAAGTCCAACTGTTAGCCAGACACTGCCAGTTCACCACTAACCCATGTCCCTCAGCACCACATCTCCACAGCTCTGAAAGCCCCTCCAGGGATGGTGACTCCACCTCTTACCTGGGCAACCTGGGACAGCCTGGACAAACCTTTCGGGGAAGAAATTGTTCCTAATATCCAACTTAAACCTTCCATGGTGCAACTTCAGGCCGTTTCCTCTTATCACTTGCTCCTTGGGAGAAAAGACCAACTCCCGTCTGGCTCAAACCTCATTTCAGAAGGTTGTTGAGAGCCAGGAGGTTTCCCCTGAGCCTCCTTTGCTCCCCCAGGTCCCTCAGTCACCCTTCACAAGACTTGTGCTCGAGAACCCTCACCAGCTTCATTGCCCTTCCCAGACATGCTCCAGCCCAGAAATGTCCATCTTGTAGTGAGGCGCCCTACACTGACCAAGGATTTGAGGTTCAACTTCATCATTGCCGAGTACAGAGGTATAAAGCAAAAGACGATCTTAGCATCAAAGGGTTCACAGCCCCAGGTAATAGCTACAGACAAAAAGAAGGGGAAACAAAAACAGGAGAAGCACAAAAATTATTCTAGGGAGTTAAATGTGCTTTTCTGGTAACTAATTATGTGTAAGCATATAATGAAGATTGTTGCACAAAGAAGCTGAAGTTATCTAATATCAGTCTGGGCATGTTTCAAAACTCAGGGAAGGAAACATTACCAGTGGGACCAGTATCAGGAAACTTACTGTTAAAATGACAGGCTTTACTGAACTTGGCACTGAAGAACCAGGTCTCAGCCATACCATTTGTTTCTCTTGGCACTCCCATCCTCTTACCTCTTAAGAAGCCTGAGAAACCTGCCAGCTTTCCATTTTATTGTCTCTTCATTCCAAAAATCCCAGAAACAGTGTCTTAAAATTAAAAATAAACTTAATCAAGACCAGTGGTAGCTTTTCCATTAATTCGGGTAAGAACCGGTCAGGCCTTTTGACTGGGAGATGCCTGAGGCAAGAACTTAGTGTTT
Organism: Merops nubicus; assembly: GCF_000691845.1. Lineage (NCBI taxonomy): Eukaryota > Metazoa > Chordata > Aves > Coraciiformes > Meropidae > Merops > Merops nubicus. The sequence goes on from NW_008588769.1 coordinate 10,651, forward strand.
CTTCATGTAGTAATTGTATAATAATTAATAAAAGTAAATTAGATCATATATAACTTAGAGAAAAACACTCTCCCGAATTATGACTGTTGAAACATAGCCAGAAAAGCACTTCCAGGAGCCTGCTTGGCTGTTTAATGCTGATTTAATTATGATGTTCAGATGTGGTCTACTACTGAGATGCCTGCTGTAGCTTGCTAGCGACGCTGGACCTCAGGAAGATGAGTCTATGTGTTAACGGTCAGAAAGAGAATGTGTGAATGAATATGGCTTATTTTGTAGAGGAAACTGTTCCTTTAGTTTGGACCCAAAAAAATTAAAACCTGTGATTTAAGTGTGAAATTTAGATTTTAGAGAAATTTTGTCAAAAGTCATCTTTACGCAGTTTTTCTGCATTAAAAGATGGCTGCATGTAATTGTGCAGATTCTCAGTTCCTTCCACATGAAATCCATTTGTCCAGCTAACTCATGAAGGACCAAACCTTTTCATCCCCAGAGCTGCTTCTGACATACAACTCTGGAGACACAACAAATCGACACAGAATCTACCAATCAAAATTCAGTGTTACAATCTCATCATCTTAACAAAAGTAAATAAAGACTGCCCACAGAAAAAAATCCACTAAGTACTAACTTTAGCATACATTATATATTTTTCTGGCCTCAGGAATTTTAAGCTAAAAATCAAATTTTCTTTCCCATACCTGATAAGGTGGTGTTTGGTTTTCTGTATTTTTTTATTTTATTTTATTTTTAACTCACTAATGAAAACAGGCAAACTTCTATTTTGTTTCACAGTGCTTCCCTAAGGGCAAAGACAAACTTCACTCTTATCTGTTCTTCTGTTGTTCCGAGAATGATTGCTCTGTTCATTATGTTGTTTGATGTTGCCATCGCAGCTTCCCAGTGCCTGATTTGTTCGCTTAATTCTCTAAGTTATTAGGCTCTCCATTCCAAATATAAGCTGTTTTTCTCAGTTAGAACCCAATGTCATCTATGTATTACGGATTTACAGTTCACAATGTTAATGGATCACCGAAACAATGACATGAAAGGTTAAAATATGAAAATGTATTTCACTTGCATGAAAAGGGAACAAGAGATAGCGGCATAAGTGAACATGGATCATTACTGTACAAAGATCATAATCAAAAGGCACCCGAGCCACAACCTTCACAAGTTCACAGAAAGCAAAATAAAACCAAAATCTGAATATGTGGATTATGAGATAGTGTGCTGGCCCCACACCACTCTCCCAGTGGACATCCATCCAGCAGCACACTGAATGCACCTCCAGGGTGGGAACAACAAAGACTATGTCTCACTCACTTCAGCTATGGATCCTACAGTGCATGAATGGGAAGAAAGGCACCTATTCCTAACTGTGGTGTTGAGGTAGGCAAGGAGAGGAAAATAAATACAGCAATTGCAAATGGAGTTTGAGGCCAGTTTAAGTGCACCATACCTGGAACTCTTATTTTGGAGCCACATGATAAATGCTTTTAAAAGGAACACTTGCAAGCACCCAGCATTCTGCTTATCCGTGTCACATGAAACACTTTAGACTTCAGGAACAGGTCGATCATCTGGAGCTGACCTTCCAAATTGGCCATTCCATAATTCCAGCAAACAGAAATATGTGCTTTTTACAGGAAAAAAATAAAAAAATAAAAATAAATAAATAAATAAAAAAAAATCCACACCCCACAAAAAAACCCCCACCAAACGCAGTTTTGTCTAGGTTTGCAACATGCATGCTGTACACTTGTATTGCCTTCAAGGGTGCTGAACTCTGCCCTCCAGAAAGGGTCAGAAACAGCATGAAAAAATATGAAGCCTAAAACTACTACGACAAGGCATCAAGTATCATGTTAATATGCAGTGTCTGTCACAGATTAATTTTAATGCACAAGCCCCTGGGTCATATCAATATCAGAGAGATTTCTGGGTCAGTAAATTAAAAGGCATGGCATCGTCTTCCTCTGACACAGAAGCTGTTCATTAAAAATATTTGTAGAGATATAGGAAAGTAATCTTGGTCAGACACGGGCTTTGAAAATTCCCCATCAAGTTCTGCTGTCTTGAATGGAGACTTGTACAGAGACAAGGTCTTCTGAGAAGAAAAGTCAAACTTCAAAATTAAACTAGATGAAAGTTCTCAGCTGGACTTTGTTCTCCGAGAGGCAAAGTACACTCTTTGTGAATTCCCAAGTTCCTGATACATCGTGTACAGACAATAAACGTTCGTTCTGCAATGGGTTTCTGAACCTACTGTACTTCTGATTTATGATGAGAACAGTTTGTGGTCTTTCAAAAATGATGAAATTTTCCCTCCCAATAGCACTCTATTCTAACTGCCAATTTTGATTAATAACCTGTCAAGCCAAGATACAGTCAGAGCTGAATTAAATCTATCATCACATGATGTTTGTCATTAAGAAAACCATTTGTACTTTCTTGAGTATTGAATTGATCTGCTTCTACTTCTTACTAGAGCTACACAAAAGTATTGGAGTTTCTTACATTATCTAAGCAAATGACTTGTCAACTATAATCGGAAAGGTTATATTTTGGAGAAAAAGTTAATTCAGTCTTTTTTATTAAAGTTGTTTCAAATAAAACCAAGATAATTAGAGCTCTAAGCCACCATTGCTGCCAGTCTTCACAGTAATTGCCACCAACAGTTAGGAGAAAATAAATGAGATTCTAGTGTCAAGTTACCTGAATACATAAAATATTATGGCTGATAAAAATAAGATAGAAACCAATGTAATGAAAGCAAATAACGCCTTCAAATACAGGACTATGGAAAGGGTGAACACAGCAAACAATAGATAACTTCAAAAATCATTAATGCATGTGAAAGAACATGCACTTGCACATTCAGCTGTTGGATTCTTGCCCCTTATGCAGTAACAAATGCAAACTCATGAACTCCAGTACAGTACATGTGTCATGGTAAAAACACGTTGGTTAACAATGAATGTGCCCGGCACCAAAAATGATAAAGTAATGACAGAATAAAAGCAAGATTAGTAAAATGTTTATTTAACTATGGTGCTGTTCCCAAGAATACGAATCAATCTATGCCAAAGCCATAGTGGTTTTCCCATTGTTTTACTTCTCTACCTTTTTCGCTATCTATCAGTTGACCCCTCCACCTCACTCTAGAAACACAAATATCCCTTGGGCATGGCTAGTCAGAGCCATCTCATGGCTAGGCCATAAACAGAACACTCTAATGATTTTACTAGAGCTTAGCTAAACTACTAAACAAAGCATTTATGTGACTGGCATGGCAGTGTTCTGACCTCAGCACTTAACTCTCACATACTGAGAATGATCCCATATGAGTGAACTGGGAGAAACACACAAGTCATTCATTACTAGCTGTGGAGAGACAATCTTAGCTGCAGTGATACCCAAAGTTTGAGGTAATAATGCTCCTAGGATAAGTGATGTACTGATTAAAGACTTCTGCCACAATAGCGGATCTGAGGGAACAAAAATCTGCAGGGAAAGAAGAGCAGGAAATTAATCAAGCTTCTGTAAAATCATGAATGAAAGTATGCGAGTGTGAACTTGTGTTAGAAATTGGTTGTGCTAATAGTTATGCCACAGTATGTCTCTGCATACAGATAAATTCCTGCCTTGATCATCTTTTATCCTAGGAGCAGAGACAGTAACTAAAGTTGTGAAAACTGCATTCATAATGATTTTTGCTTAAAGTATTTGAGGCCAGCATCTCTAAAATCTGGCCCTTGTAATCCAACTGGTATTTCCAACAGGGTTAGAGCAATAAAGACAAAATTATTTTGAAGCTAGAATGGTTTGTTGTTGTTATTAATATGGCACATGGTGACACTGTCACAAACAGAAAGATTGAGATAAAAAAGAGTGCTACTTTCTTTTTACCAAGAGCCAGCTCAAGGCTTCTGGGATATATAACATGAGCTTTGCCATGAAAGAAGAGGTCTCACGACCTGACCAAGGGCTGGGCCACTCCTTTTAGATTAAGAAGTTCCAGGGAAAAGAGAAGAGGGAGGTAAGCAGCAGGCAGTCACAGGAATATAAAGGATAACTGAAGCAACCTCTGTGAGGATATCTCTCCCTACTTCAGCAGAAGATAGCACTTCATTCATCCATTGCTTGAAAATAACAGTAGCAAGGGAAGGTTGAAAGAAAAGTGTCAGAAAAACCCTGTCTCCACAGATGGAGGTTCCACAACTTCTCTACACAATCTGTGTCAGTATTCAACCACCTTTGCAGTTAAAAAAAAAAAAAAAAAGAAAAAGTGTTTTCTTGGGTTCAAATGAAATTTCCTACTTTTGAAATTTGTGTCTGTAAGATATTGTCCTGTCAGTGGAATCAACTGAGAGAAGTGTTGCTCCCTCCTCTTTATTCCTTACCATAAAGCATTTATTCATGCTGGTGAGATTCCTTCTAAGCCCTCTCTTCTCCACACTGAACAGGCCTGTCAACCTTTCCCCATATGGCAAATGCTTCAGTCCCTTCACCGTCCTGATAAAGCTAAGACTTGCTCCATTAAATCTACATCTCTCTTTTACTGGAGAGCCCAGAGCAGAGCTCAGCACTCAAGATGTGGCCTCACCAGTTCCATGTAGAGGATCACCTCTCTCAACCTTCCAGCAACTTCCTCTCTCATGCAGCCCAGAACACTGTTGGCCTTTTTTTCCTGCAAGGGTGAATTGCAGGCTCATGGTCAGCTTATTGTCCACCAGGACCTCAATGTCCTTCTTTGCAAACCTGCTTTCCAGCCAGTCAGCCCCCCACCTATGTTAGTGCTGAGGGTTATTCCTTCCCAGATGCAGGACTAAGTGCTATTAGTTAGCTAACATGAGTTCCTCTTTGTAAATCTATGTTGACTACTCCAAATCACCTGCTTGTCCTTGAAGTGTTTGGAAATGCTTTCCAGGAATTTTTTTTTCTAGGTAAGGCTGGGAAATGTACAATAAAACCTCTATATTCCTCATCAGAACTGGAGTTAGAAGACAGTGGGAAGCAAGAACACCAGTAGGTGAAACTACTGGTGTCACAATAAGCAGCTGTGCACACAGGTTTTCCACTTCATTGCTTCTAGTAAAACACCCTTGGAAAAGCAGAAAGTACTCTGTATTAGGTCATGACAGAAATACTTTCAAATATTTAACATGCTTTTAGGTTGGATTAAAGTAGTTATTTTTAGTTTGACAGCTCTGGCTAAGGTCTGTTACTTGTTCAATAAATATACTATTAACAGAATAGAGAACTTCCACTTTCAGAGAACCTCCTCACCAATTTAGAAGCCATTTTAAGTCTTTTAATTGATGACCTGAGAGCTAATAGTGAATTGTGCTCTACACGTGCACCAAACAGGCTTCCAGACAGGGTCTGGAGAAAAAACGTGGAGGTGGTGATGTAGGAAAGGAAAGAAAAAAAAAAAGGGCACTGCTGTCCTGCATGCTTAGTTCTCCAATGGTGAATAAACAGAAATTTAAAACAGTTCAAAGTGTCATGGAGCCATTAATTTCCTTTAAAAGCAACAAAAACCATTATTCTCCTTTTTAAATAGCTGGTCTGTTGTTAGCTCTTTGGTCACCATGGAGACCACCACCACTGCTGCTGATTTTCTCTAACTGGTCAGCACATGTTCATACCATCACACACATCATATCACCAACCTGAGTCACCATTTTATATTTATTCTGAATCAATGTTGGTCTAGTAAAAGAAAGGCATTTTGTTTGACTTTGTTGATTTTTATACTGCTGCTTGTTTTGTATCACATAGAAATTCCTATGAATTTACTTTCCTTCTTCTCACTCCAACACTAATTCCAGGGCTGAGAGGAGTATAATTAAGGGAGTTCTGCTTTCACTGCAGGGGATCCCAACTGCTTTTATTCTTCTCTTCTACTTATTAAATAAGACATAAAAAAAATACAATGACTTAGTGCAGCCAGCTGAGAACACAATGTCTGACTCCATTCCCCAAAATAATACTTTCCAAGTAATACTTGTCCAGTTAGTACACTGGACACTAGATCTCATTGAACCTGCATTCAAGTTTCTTTCTGAGAAGAGCAGAAAATGATACTAAGTATAATATGTTATATTCTCCAGCAAAAAAATGTCCAATGTCTTTACAGATATATTTATTTCCAGGTATTCAAGCAGATATAAAAATTTAAGCACTATTTATAAATTATTAACATAATTTCAGAAGTAGGCTTCCAACATGGGCACCATGACAGTTTCTGCTTTTCTTTTGTAACAGCCTCAATGTAGACAACAGTGGCTTTATTCAAATTCTTCTATTTTAGATACTACATGCAGGAACTTAAAATAACTTGGGGAGTATTGCTCTTCATTTTAGTGCTGGTTTTTTGCAAAATGAATAAAAGTACAGAACTTCTCTGGAGTGACAAGGAGAGCATAAAGAATTTGAAATCAGAAAAAAAAAGGTTTTAAAATTTCCTTGCTCAAAATGTACCAAATGAGAATGCCATGGTCATGAGAAAGAAGAAGATACTGTCTCTTTGGCTACCCTTTTGGATAGTCAGTCCTTCACTCGCAGTTTCCTGCCTGAAACTATCTTCCCCTACAGCAGCAAATAATGCTTTTCATCTTCTCCAGAAATGCAGGATTTACCACAGTAACATGGATGACTCCTCGCATGACTCGTGTTACTCACACTTCCATCATATCTTGGCTGGACCACAGTAATGGGATGGAGATGGACACGCAGCCCTCAATGCTTAGGAATTGCCAACTAGTAAAGATCACTATGACATCTCTCTTCTGCAGAACACATTTCTGTGAGCTATTCAAGCCCTTCTCTTGTTGACTACTATTGATTTCCATGAAATTTCAAATCAGGCAGAAGACCTCGTCACTTCAAGTTAAAGAGCCTGTAACACCACAAGATGACAGTTGTGTTTAATGACAGCTTCTGCTGTGGCACAACAGAGGGCTGAGGAGATGAATTTCCATCTAGACTGGGAATGTGACTGGGAATTTGGGCATCAACTTTCTAAATAGTTACGAAAAGTCACAGGTCTTGATATTTTCTCTTCCTAGAACAGGGGATACTGCTTTGACATTACCTTATCTGCTGCATACACAATGTGTACCGCCTAGGGAACCTAATTAAAAAAGAAAAACTTTTGCAAGTTTACATCACAACAAGCAAAAAAGGTATTGCTGTCCCCTTACTTCATCCAGTGAAGATAAATAAACTGCTAAGAAAATATATGACAAACATCAGCCATGTTGGCTACTGAAGAGAGCTCAAGTACTGATGATGAGCAAAAGTTAGTGCTGAGCACTCAGCAAGACTCAAAGAAAAACACTTCACTTCCCCATTGAGAAAGCACAGAATAAAACATTTAACTAAGCACTAGAACAGTGGAAACAAAGTATTTTCTTGCTAAACTAGGGCTTTGAATAAAGAACTGCCTTTTCTACCTCTAGAATGTAAAAACTTTTTCATGAACAGCAGCTCAGACTATTACTCATTAGACTCCACAAATAATGACCTGACCCTGCAGCTTCTTAGGCCAGCAAAATGTAGAGCAGACCAAAAGAAACTGTGCTGATCAAGGCTACAAAAATTCTGCTTCCAGCCTTAGTAGACACATACTCTGAGTCTACAACTCCCAGTCTCCCTCCTCCCAAGCTCACATCGCTGGTTCATTTCAGACCAAATGATATGTTACCTGTTGCATGGTTACACAGCTTCAACAGAGGAAGAAAATTCCTTAGTCTTCTTCCTCTATGCCTTCAAAAGACCATTACCAGATGGACTAACATCTGTCTAAATACCTGCATTAAACAGCCTGGCATGACCAGTATGTAAAGGTTCTTTCCCACACATAACCCCACTACAGTACTACTCAAAGTATCATGGTTCCTTAAAACACATAATGCTTTACCACATCTTCTAGACACGCTTCATTGGGTCCTGCTCTCTACCAGTGGACAGAATTTGACCCAAAACAGTATCCAGAACCAGAAAAGCTGGTTAATTTACAAATAGGACAGTCAACTCCACCTTCTGCCCACAGGGCATCAAACTGACTGTTTCTCCAAGAGTACTCTAACCAGTGGGCTAGAAACTGTACATGCAAAAGTGATATTCAGTATTGAGAACTAGCTGAACATCCCAGCTCAAGTCAATACATAATTAAATAAGCATGCCTGACTAGATAAATTTGTTGGGTTTGCTCTAGATACTGTCTCTTGCACATCAATTTAGTAACTGTAGTTCAACCACAGTTTTGAAACCACTATCTTATTCTGCTAAGCAGTATTTCCAACTCATGAGATTAAGTGCTCTAAAACAAAGACTAGCACTTTAAAAATGTGAGGATCTCTCAGATGGATAGTGTCCCATCACAGAAGCCTGTCATTTGAGACAGCTGAGGCCTGATCATGACTCCAGGCCTTGGAAGTACTATTCAGTCAGCTCATGAAACAGTCAGGTCAATATTCACCTATATTTTGGTACAGCTGAGCTTTCCCTTTCTCTTTCCTTTCACAGTTTACAGCTAGACAACAAACAAAATCAGCAACACAGTGAAGAAAATACAATACTTTATCATGGCCATCAATGCAATAATCTTTCAGCCTAGAGTAATTAGTCTTAAATCTATGCTTCTAACTGAAAGAGTTAACAGTCCTAATCTCAAGTGTTGATGTCTCTAGATTAATGGTAAATGTTATGTTGGTTTATGTTTGTAGACAGCCACACTGTGTAGATATCAGTCTTCTAGATGTCAGACATGTAACTAAGACCTTATCACTCCTGTCGCCCAGTCGCTAAGCATTTCAGATATTTTTATAAACCAATGAGCCTACACACTGAAAATCTTTAGACATTGTAAAGTAACTGTTATGAGGACATCAGCTCCTTCAGCATTGGGCTAATGACTGAAGCTTTCAACTCAGCCTCCTTTCATGCAGGTATTCCACAAAAATAATTGAAGAGGTTGCAACCTATGCCAAGCATGTTTTTAGACTTACATATTAGATAAAGCCATGTTTTCTACATTCTTCAGTGCAATCAATAGTGTCATAACTATTTGAAATTTCCTCCCCCAATGTTTAAATTATATTAAAGATTAATATCCCATTCTCCTCTCCTCAACATCCCAAATGAAGTAAATAACCCATAGCTGCTAGCTTATAATCATATTTAAAACTTTTCTTCCCTGTGCTAATCCCATTCTGAAACACTAAACCTGATTTTTTTCAATCTAATTTACTTCTCATAGCATCCTATATGTTTACTTTTTACACTTTGCTGGCTGAATCAAGAATTGTGCAATACTAATATAGACTTGTTAAGGTATTTATATGTCTTAACTGTTAAGGTTTCTTTTTTCTCCTTTGCATAACTTCTGGCCCTTTTGTTAACTTGTAGAGACTGAAAAAGCAACATTCTAATGAGAATTTATCATCATATTCAACACGCATTTGCAACTATCTTACTACAGCTGTGTGTACATAAGCAATCAACACGTTAAACTGGAAGAGATCCCTGGTTTCCTTCTCTACAGGTATTTCTGAAGGTTGCAAGACAAGTAATTGAGTACAGGAAGACACTGACAGCTCAATGTTCAAGAATAAAAGTCCTACCCAACAGGTCTTTCCAGACCATGTTGCTGGCATATTTAAGTGTTTCTCTCAAAGCTGATTGCTGAAAAGTCAATGAAGGCTTTATTTTAAAAAAATGGAGAGAAACTTCAGAATAAAATCAGAAAGGAGAGTAACAGAGGATCTCAGTAACAGCTGTATGAGAAGTGTGAAGTCCATCTGGTCCCTGTTTGAAACAAGCCAATCCAGCTGCCCCAGAGCAGAGACCACCCCAGTCATCTTCATCCGTGTAATTTCCAGTCACCATCAGCACTGTCTGGAGTGTAGTGATGGTTCCCAAAGAAACTAGGAACCCTTTATCCCACCTCTGGTGCCCACTTCAATGGCTACAATGTTGACACAGAAAACTGAGGTTCATCTTGTCTCAGGAGAACATCTACACGTTCAACGAAACTCAGCACTAATGTCACCTTGGAAGGGGAAGCCTCATGCTATTCACACACAGTGCATAAGTAATTATGTCTCATTCCTCTCAGGAATCAGTGTCACTACACACCCATGGAGCAAGGAGATTTTGTAATGTCTGGGTTTATGATGCAGCAGCACATCAGCTTCATTCACTTGAGGACTGGATCCTGGAGTGACAGTCCTGCCATCCTTGGCATATTGGAGGGTGGGGTCAATGTTTCCTCCACAACAGAACAGAGTTCTTATTAGTCTGATCTTAAACCAACAAAGAGACTCCCATGGGTATCAGTGCATTTTTCCATCATGCTTTTCATAATGCCACTGAATGTGCAACACGGTTTTGAGAAATATATGAAGAAAATATGTGTTACACCTAATGTCTTTGAAAACAAATAACTTCTTTCTTCTTTCAGATAGTTGGCTTCTAGCACAGGCTCCACCCAGCTCCCAGCTGAGCATGTTGAGGATGTAACTGCAGTCCAAAGCTGGCCCTCTCAGATCTGGAGTATTTAAAATTTCCACTTTCTTGGGCACAGAGAGTGAATGAAAACACTTATCCAGGCAATGGTAACAGTTTGGTGACAGCTACACACGACAGTCAGGCTGAGAAAAATCTAAACATGAAATCTGAACATAGAAAAAAAAAAACCCTGAACACAGATGCATGATTTCCATAGGCTAATTCTACATTTTGCTTCACATTCCTGCGATCTTATACATGCAGTGTGTCACTCAAATTATAGGAAGTCAGGGAGAAACTAATAATTCATTCAGACAAAAAAAACACAGTTAGAGGGGGCTGGGAGAAGCACAAAGAATCCTGTTGTGTCTTTCATTCACAGGTCTTCAGCATTTCATCTTCTCCGTTAGATTTTCCAGCACAGAAAATCTTTTTATCACTCTTTTGCATTTCTCTTTGCATGCTGTATATCATCACATCAAAGGAACTCAGGTAAAAAAAAAACTGGGCCAAGTTTCATATTCAGGCCAAACACATCTTTAACAAGACTAGCAAGGTTGAATAGGAATTAAATTGACCTTTCCTTATTAATTTAAATGTATTTCATATAAACAGCAACACTGCACAGTAAAATTCATTTGAAATATTATTTTATTAATTGTTGCCTTTGAATATCTCAGAGTGGATGCAGCCCATTTTCTATTTTAATTGTAGTTGAGATGAAGAGTGATTAGATTAGATTAAATTTAGTAATGAATTTGGCTAATGAAATATTCATAGGTGACCTTTCCCTGAATTTATAAAAAAAAAAAAGCCTGTTTTTTTTTAAAATATCTTTGATATTTACAGTCAGAGGTTAGATTTAAATTACTCCTTTACATAAGAAATCTAAATAGACATGTGTTACTCCTGCAGACTGGAAAAATAAATAAATAAATAATCAGGCATATTGCAACATTCTCCTACCACACTTAGAGCTTCTTGTCAGGTATACAAGTGCCATTCCCAAAAGTTAAAAGTCTTACAGAAAATCATTAATGCATCTGTTTGTATGTGAAAAATTTATTCTCATCTTGGTCCACCCACCAATTCTACTGACATTTAAATGTGAGCTCGTCTCAGGCATGTTGCCATTAATATTAAAGCCATGTGAAACTGGGACACAGGCCCGTGCTGCATTAATGAAAACCTTATCAAACTGCAGTAGGTTACTATTGTCAGAATTAGCAATGCAGAAGTGCTAACAGGATCCTCCACGGATTACAGCTGCAAATTCCACTTTGTTAGCTCTGGTGTTACAATGACTATTACGAAGCCCTGGCTGAAAAATACTGACCTAGCAACTTCGTAAACTTTGAAATAACCAGCATACTTATCTCTACTTAGCCAGATGTGAAACTATATTAAATTAAAATCAGATAAAAAAATGCATTAAAACTCCCTCAATGTATTTTAAAAAGTTGAGATGACATAAAGTGATAGCATTTATTGAAGTCAGAATCTTCCCTGTCTTACTCATGTGATTAGCCCAGTGCTGTCTGACAAACCATTCATTTTAGAAAGGTGAAAGACACCTGGCCTTTAAAACCTCTTCTTTCCCTTCTGCTGCTGCCAACCATTTCCCCGCTACCTGGAATGTATAACAGAGGAATAGAATCTGTGAGATACTCCAAGCTGATCAATCTCCTGCTCACCTGCACATGGTTAAAACTCATTCTGCAGCAATGCACAGGTTTAAGCATGGTACTTCAGGAAAGATGTAGACCTACCAAAAGGCATTCAGAAGCAAACAGCAAGAATGACCAGATCTAGAAAACTTGATCAAAGGATGAAGGAAAATCAGCCCTCCTCTTACAGTGAGGGAAGACAGGATAAGAATCTTCAAATATATAAAAGGCAGTTATTAAAGGAAAGGCAATGTTTTAATCTCCCTATCCACTCTGAGAACAGAAAGGGAAATAATGGCTTAAGAAGCAGCAGGGGACAAGAATAGAAGACTTGGGGGAAAAATGCAACTTTCTAGTGGCAAGGGTAGTCAAACAATGAGGCAGGCTGCATGCAACCGTGGTAGAATTACCACCCCTGGATGTTTTCGGAGCACACTGGGCAAATACCTGTCAAGAACAGAGTAAGACTATTTGGCCCTGCATCATACCCAAGAGACAGAGTGGATGAAGCCTTGCAATTCTTTCTTGTCCTGTTTATGATTCCATAAAATCATGTGGGGTTGTTTTCAAAATCCAAGTGTCTACAGTAGCTATTTCCAAGACCAACAGTTTGATTTCTCACAAAGCAGATGAGATAAACAAGTGACACTAACCCCATCCAGTTCACAGGAGGACACATCATTATATCCAGGATTAGGGCATTTGATTATATGTGATCCTCCAAGGTTTCACTGGGGGAAATAAAAATAATCTTGCACCATTTGCTTTACATCAGCTAAATTTCAGAGAACATATGACAAGCAGAAAGGCAAACAGAAGTGACAGCTTTGTCCACAAAAGTAAAAAGAAACAATAAAATCTTTGCTCTGCCAAATATGCTTTCTAAGGACTTAATGTTTACTGATTCAGGAGGCATGATCAGAGTGTTAAATGGATTTAACTCTTGGCAAAACATCCTGTGACAACCATTTTGCCAGCTGTAAGTAATAAAATGCTAAGAAAGAGGAATATGAAAGCAAGGACGACCATTTAAAAGCCTTTAGTGTCCATTTATATACCTCCTGCAGTGTTTATCTCTTAATTTTTCTTTTCTATGACTTAAATATGTAGATAATCGCTGGCCCAAATATCTCTAAATACACTGCAATTTAAAACTGCACATTATCTTTATAACAGGGGATTTCAGATGAACAGTTCTTGGCAGGTCTCTAGAGATATACAGAGAGCTCACAATAAAAGCCTAAAATCTCAAGCAGCAAAAGCAAAACAAAGAAAACATGATGACCACCATTTAGATTTACAGTAACAGAAATTACACATTGCACGATGGACAAGCGTGTCCTTGAGGTAATAAATATAGTAAGGAACAGGAAAGGTTGTAGTGAGGCTCGTGTTGGTCTCTTCTCCCAAATTACTAATGACAGGATGAGAGGAAATGGCCTCAAGTTGCAGCAGGGGCGGTTTCAACTGGCTATTTGGGCTAAGTTATTCACTGGGAGAGTGGTGAGGCACTGGAACGGGCTGCCCAGGGAGGTGGTGGAATCATCGTCCCTGGAGGTCTTCAAAAACCATGTAGATGCAGCACTTGAGGCTGTGGTCTAGTAGATAGCGAAATGGTGAGATGGTGGTTGGACTTGATGATCCTAGAGGTCTTATCCAACCACAGTGATTCTATGTTCTAGAGCAACAATTTTTCCTTTCACACTTTTGCTGGGATTTGCACTTGTTCTTTAGCACGGAGAAACTCTAAATCCAAAGCTGGCAAGTGGGAGCTTCTACCCTACTTGTCCATTCCCTTGTTTTAATTCTTTTTAGAGCTATAGTCCACTGTGGTATGAGAGTTCCCCACTTCTAAAGATGAAGATACTGCTGTCCTCACTTCCCCCTGGCTCTCCCTTTCCCTCAGAGCAGACAGAATGAAAAACACAGAAACCTCGCTAAGAGGAAAATGGGAGATCTGCATCCAGAACTGTGATGCAATCTGTTCTGACACAAACCAGAAACTAGACTTTCTGAAACTCCTCAGGGGAGGAGAAAAAATACCATTTATTCTAATCAAACCACATTATCTACATAGCAGGGAATACTGACAGGTTTTGCAGCACCCTGGACCAACGATCAGGAACACAGATGATCTGGATACTATGACCCCAGGCAGGATTACTGATGCTTCTCAAGTTGTTCAGCTCCAAAGCTCCACCTGGGAGCCCTGAGACCTCCACCAAGTGAGGGAATTTGAAAGTTTCTGCTCCAAAGCCAGTGCTCAATCTACAGGAATTCCCCCCTGGAGCTCAGGCTCTCCCAGATCATCATCTCCCAGCTCACAGGAAGTCTTGAAATCACAGACTCAGAGCAACATGTCCAGCACATCTTCCTGGAAATTAGACAGCTCAGAAGGTGCTCATGTTTTTATTTTGCTGAAAGTTTATACAAACATGTAAATATTTGGGCTTCAAAAAACCAGTGTCTTTGAAGACCAAGACTTTGTCAAAATATTCCTGCCCATCTCTAAATGTGGTTAACCTTCACAGCAAGAAATAAGTGGCCACTTGAAGACTTGGCCATTTTGTCAGTATCAAAATACAAATGAAAACACAAAACACTTTCCCAATAGTAGTTTCCTTAGATGTGCAGCCACACTGCAGCTGTCACAGGACAGACAGAATAGCAACTGCAAAGAAAACGAGGTTGTGGTGGAGAGTTACATACCCTACTGCTTTGACTTTACCTCTAGCTTTCCACTGCCAACCAATACCTTTTACTGCATCATTATTATGCTGAGGGAGCACAATAATAACTTCATTAAGAAGCACCCCATCTGTATTCCCTGTGTTTGAACATGTATTGACAACCTACATAATGCACAAGACTCCTCTTTTTCCCTTTCCTTTGTAAATCCACTGCTTGGAAATACTGTTACCATGGTAACACCCCCACGAGACCATCCATGAGCTCCCAAGGCACATGGCACCTACCCATAATTCCACACAACCTGCATCAAAAACAATTTAAACCAATTACCATATGGGTTTGTAATTATTATTTTAATAGTTAAATATATATTGGAGCATACACATAGTTTAAGGGACTGAGCATAGACAAGAGGGTGAAGAGATGTGAATTCTACTCTCAGGTTGGCTGACTTCCTGGACAAGTTTGTGTTACAGATGTGCTGAGCACTTACAGCTCACCTTGACTTCAAGTGGAACTCTAACAGCTCCATACTTCCAAAATTCGGGCTTTTAACCTCTCTGTCCTTAACTTACAATTTTGCAAAACACAGTCACTTTTCAAAATAATTTTGTGCTCTCAATTCAAAAATGAACCACACAGTATTAGAGAATCTCACCATGGCAGGAGTTGGAAGGGACCTCTGGGGATCATCTAGTCCAACCCCCCTGCTCCATCAGGGTCATCCAGAGCAGGTTGACCAGGATCATGTCCAGGTGGGTTTGTAATTCCTCCAGAGAAGGAGACTCTACAATATTGCTATCATTTTTACCCTTAATGAAGTACAGATTTTATAGCAATATAATCCACATGTTTATTAGTTTTCACAGTACCATAATGTTCCCAGTCAGAAAACTGTTTTATTTCTTCAGCAATTCTGAATCTGTAAAAAGACAATGAGAAAGCTTGGAAACTTCCTTTGCAAGTCACAGATAATTCTCTTCCTAATTACTTTGCATCTTCCTAATGAACCTTTACTTCATTTAAGTCTGTTGGGGGGGGAGGGCAATGCATACCTGAAAGCATCAGTTCTGGTAGATTTTTGTCCCCATGTAGAGTACATTGACTTTCAGCCGAGCTAAACTGATAAAGTAATAGTATTGGACCTTCCTAGATGATTTATAAAGACTGGACTTAAAAACGTAGGGAAGAAAACAGAAATTGGAAATAAGTGAAAATGTCTGAAAAAAACCTGGCACACTAATTCAGACAGGTTGTAGGTAAGCTGTGGATAAGCCTCTTCTGAACTCCTTAACATTTGTTAAGGAACATTAATATAACCATCCTTGAAATAAGGGTTGTGTGTATATAAATATGTGTGCATATATATATATACATGAAGCAGCTGGATAATGAAGATTAAATATTGCTCAAGGGCCACATTCATCATTACCAATGTCCACGCCAAGCACTTTAACAAAAACAGGTTTATTGCTTTGCCTACAAAATCATCCTGTCAAGATTACCTGAGCCAAGAGAGCTCAACAGCCACACTGAGATCTTCCCCTTTCATCAGAAGAGAAATGTTCTGGCCAATGCAGAGGGTGAATTTCCTGAAATAAATTTGCTCTTCTTTCTCCTGCATGGTTGCAGGGTTTTGCAATAGATCCACATCAAGATGGCACTTCATGCCATGCAAGATGTAAGGCCAGGGATAGCTCTTCACCTCCAAGCACCACACAGATTTCCTCTTGTATGCTAGAAGACCATTTCTGCAGTTACAAAATCCCTCGAGGGTAAAGCACTTGCGGCTGTTTCTACCACTGACTGTTGTTTAACATCACGAAGTTAATTAGGTCAAACCAATAATCAATGCTTCACCATCTACCTTATTAACACCAACAGTCTGTGGTTTGTTCTGGAAGGCAGTTAAATGAGGAGAATTTGCTGTACTAGGAAGGAATATTGTGATGGCTCAACAGGAGTCAGTGTGCAGCAGGTGTGTTCAGAGAAAGCTTCAGCACAAGTTAATTTACTACTAACCACACAGAATCATAGGATAGAATCACTATGATTGGAAAGGACCTCTAGGATCATCAAGTACAACCTTCTTCCCAACATTTCCCTAACTACTAGATATCTACAAGCTTGCCTGTCATCCTTGCCTAGTTTCTA